>NW_026526688.1:13021936-13161936 GCF_024362965.1 Panthera pardus | reverse complement strand
CTTAACCGACTGAGCCCCCCAGGCTTCCTCTCTATTCTTCTGTTCTTACTAGACTTACCAACTGTAAACTTATTGGAACTAGTTCTCTCCCTTTATGGATCTATGTTATTGCCATAAATAATCCAAAGAAATACATTTACTTTTACCTGAGTTTTGTAGGTAGCTTAATGAAGAAACTGACCTTAAACTTTGAGGGATTCTGGTTAATCTTAAAAAAAAAAAAAGTTACAGTTGCTCTGCTCTAGCTAGTTAAGGTAGACTATATAATTTCGAATGAAAGTCTGAAGAACAGCAATGTTTTTTCAAACATATAGTATGCTTACATTCCCCTAGCATGTGAATCTTTATACCATTTCAATGAAAACAAATTATAAATGATTGAAAACTTCCTAATGGGAGGACCACAAACCCAGCAGAGCTTAGCCGGCTGAAGACACTCAGGATCTATTGGCTAAATGATTCAAAATGGTATAAATAATGCCATAAAAAAGCTTTAGCAGAATGTCTACCATACACAACATTTTATAAACCATGGGGCGTCCTCCTTAAATATGTAAATTTCAGGAAAATGTAAGGGAACATCATCTTTACCAGAGAGACTTAATGTATTCACATAACCCTGCCTATTTGTTTCCTTATATTTCTGCTTGTTCCAAAAACAATTATAGTCTCAAAAAGAAAGCATAGACACTTAATTAGTATCATTCTACAGCTGCTCCTTAATAAATCAAGATGATAAATATGTGTCTAATCCACATTCTGGGCTCTTTCTCATCTAAATGAGTCTAGACTTGTGTACCTGATGCATTACAAAGGAACTGGAGGGTGAATTAATACCATGATGGAAGAGTAAAATGTACTTCAGTATTTATTATTTATGTTTGGTTGTTTCCTATGAAAACACTCTTAAGTGCAATAGACAATCTGGTTCATAGACTCTGCGGCAGAAATATGCCCTGGTTTCACATGTAGCTGGAATTACAGGAGCCTGGGTGATAAACAGGTGAGCCAAGAAGTCAAATTTAGATGTTTATAAGCATTGAGCTTTTCCTATAAAGAAATGAACTTGCGTATTTAAAATGTAAGGGAGGAAGCTATGGCTGAACCAGCAGACCGTATGAAGGACTGATTTATCATAATTCATAAATACACACTTTACGTCATACAGATCGATCAATTCCACACCTTTTTTCACTCTCGTGTGCCATTTTTTATTAAGAAAAAAGAAAACAGGTTCTGTTGCTACTGCTGGCACCTACAAGCCACTGCGCTATGACTTGGGAAAGTGGAGAAAACTGAGACAGCCTTTGGCCTTTGGGGAACACTGTAGATTCTTCTTGAAGAGAGACATTAGGCAAACAGATGGCAATAATACAGAATAAGGCTACAACAGAGAAATCGTGGAGGAAGGTGGACTCAGGCTGCCAGTCTGGAGGAGGAAACCCAGCAGAGGAATCCACGTCTGAAAAAAAGTTTGGGGTGCCTGGGACATTGGTCTCACGAGGGTGAGCAGTGAGCAGTAAAAGACAGTGGGTAAGCAGGAGACAAGATTTCGAGCAGGACTTCACAGAGCTGTGCCGAACACTTTGAACTTCCTCCTGAAGCTGACAGAGAGTTCACTGAAAGTTTTTGAACCCAGGTGTGATGCTCGGTACCCCATGGCAGACTCTTGGAGGCACATGGACCGATATTTAGTACAAGGCTGGACTGGCTGCACTGGTATTCAGGCCAGTTTAGTCTCTGTCACATTGTAGTCTTTCCTTTTTTGCTCCTTTTCCACTGCTGGTGACCTCCCACTGCTGGAGACCACCCCCGGCATGTTTGACCTTCAGGCGACCCATGTCCTCAGCTTTGGAGCCTCCTGACATCGCTTTCCCAAACAGTCCCTGGCTTGGTTTTTCTGAAAATGTCTTGTACTCATTGGTTACTTCTCACTCCAGAATCAAAGAGAAAGCAGTACCTCTGTTCAGCAAACATTCTTCACAGAGTGGGGTGGGGGTGGGGGGCACAGTGTGAGGGGGTCTGATAACACCAACTTGTCACAAGGGCACAGTCATTCTGATGAATATAATTAAGAAGTTTACCACTGAAACAGTGGTTGCTATTTTTCAACCACATAGCAGCCATCATACATGGTAGACATCTTGGAATGATGGAATCTCTTTCCTAGGCAAAAAAATAAAGGCATGGCGAACTTGCCACATGGGGCCAAGGAGCCGGAATCTCCGAGGTGTCCAGAACCCAGCCTATAGTCACCAAGTCCTGGGAGGGTATGAAGCATCCACCAGGCAGAAGGTGCCATTACGACCACCCTCCCGACTTCTCACCATCACCCTTCATTGAGTCACATTTTTGGGGGGGGGCAGGGAGGGTTTATAACAACCTCTTTAAACACAGAAATTCTTCTCATCTCTAGAGTATTCTATGAACCTTACATTGAGCATTTGACTCAGATATTTTGGAATTCTGAGACTGCTTACACATATATTTATTTACTTTCTGATTTACTTGCCTCTTTAAGATGTGATTATTAATTTATTGAATTCTCATTTGAATACTCAATGAGTATGTAACACATACCTCATTTACTAAGCAATCGTAATTTACCTAACTTCAATAGGTTTATTTATTTGTTTCCTAAGAAGTGTTTATTTTGAGGCTATCATTACAAGACACTCTTAACCCTCCGGAGACTTAGGGCTGAACTGCGCAAAAAGTCACAGCGGGCCCTGGAGAAAGCGGGGAAGCCTCCCAAAGGCTAACTTCTCTCCCTGCCCTTTTTGTACCTCGGATGATTTTTCCTACTTTTTCAAGGACCGGTGTCGTGGTTTCGGCTTTCAATGACCTTCACTATCACACCAATTTTTAAAAAGAAGGAGAGGAAAAAGTCAATGTGAAATATTTTTTCAGCTCGGAGAGTTAACTACCAAACAACACGGTCCAACTTTCTAGAGTCTTCCTAGCTTTGTGGTGCCACCGTGTCACTATTTCCACTTCACGTAATACTCAGTGTACAGACACCCACGTAAGACATTTATATCACTATTGAACTCACATATGGAAGGGATAGGGCTGAGCTCTACGGAGTGAAATTGAACGTTGACGCAGATAAAGCTTGAAAGGAGGAAAGTGAGCATTTAATTAGGGGGTTTGCTTGCATCTGTTCTCTGGCGCTCAGTTTTAGTTCTCTTTCACCCTCTAACGCTGACACTCTGTTCCACTGACATAAATTATAGAGTCACGAAGGTTCCCACCCTTCCCGAGACACTTCTGATTTTAGGAGAAGGACAGCCTGGGCACTCACATGTGCTGCGGAATGAACTGTTTGATTTTATCTACTCTTCCCTAATTCACATCATCTGTCACCCTTAGCACCTCTGTAAATTCCTTCCTCCCTTGGTGCTGTTTTGACCATAACTGACATCATTTCAGTATGGAATGAGAGCAAGGCAGCTGTCAAGTTCTGTTTCCAGCCCTCTGATTCCTTGTTGTGACCTTAATAGGGCCCTCCTGCTGGGTGCCAGCCACCTGCGAGAAGGTCAGTGCTGTGGATGAAATCTATAAACAGTAGTGATCATACCCGAAGACAAAACACAGAGGCTATCAAGCTTTCGCTAGATGAGGAAAACAGTTGGCAGGGAACAAGGAGGAAGCAGAGGGGGAGGGAGGTACAAACAGTTACAAAGAGACCTAACAATTACCAGAAGTGTTAAAAAAGAAAAAAAAAAAAATTACACTTCAGCCATAAAGACTCAACTTCATACTTTTAGGAAAGCGACAAACTCCGCTCAAGAAAGCACTCACTTGAAATTTTCCATCCCCCAGAACGAGTCAGACCCCACCTCAGTAACTGTCTCAGTTAATTCAACCATATTCTATTCACGGAACAACTTTATGGCCCAATTTGGACCTCTATAAAGTAAAAAAGGGTCATCTAAATGTAGGATTTGTTTTAGCTCACCAAAGTTACCACTCAGCTCACCCGGTCACTTTGAGTATGTGCAAATGCATGTTCTACACACAGTTTCTTTTCTCCTATGATTTTCGGTTGACAGCTTACTTTCTTTTAACCTTTGAAACGAATTCATCACTCTTTCAAAAATCGGAATTCCTAAGCAAGGGGAAGTCAAAACATACTTCTCAATTTGGTTATAATTTCTCCCTTCCTAACTTCTTTGTAAACTGTGGCCAAAAAAAAAAAAAAAAATAATAATAATCCTAATCATCGCTTGATGTTAGAAGTCCTTTTGGATTCGCTGAAAAGAATAACTTAACAGCAAGCAATGAGAGAGCAAGTAGGAGTTTGACCTTCCCAGCATCAACGGAAGGGACAACATGAAAATAGACCAAACCCCACTCAGCATGGCAAAAGCGGACAAAATAAGGGATCTGACCACACTGGGTACTTTCAGCTAATCATCCCATGTGACAATTAGCCGTTGAAAACAACGGGCGACGTGACCCCTCGTACCCGAGTGGACATTTATTTCAGTGCGTTTCCAGAAGCGTCCGGACGTGGGAAGCCTTACACACAAACGGTTAGTAACATCATAAACAGAGAAGTAAACAACTGAAAAGTTAAATCAATAATTCATTCCTTTCCCCGGCCTCCTCCCTCCAGTCACCCTTAAAATACTGCTTGTAAGGCGTAATACCCACTTCAATCATGTCAGCGGCTGATCATTAATTGCTGCAGAAAAAGACAATATTTTATCCATCCTCTTTGGAGTTCGAGTGTGAATAGCGCAGCAAAAGAGAGTGAAACTGAGTGAAACATGAAAAGCTTGATTTGTTAGGACCCCTGCTGTCTGAAAAGAGATCAAAGCTCAGAGGGAGGCTGTAAAACAGCCGAATGCCCCGCACTGAAACATGGCCCGTGGCAGCTGCTCTGGGCACCCGCTCGCAACCCAGGTGCGCCTCCAACTCCGCTCTGCCAGCTGAATCACGGGAGCGGGCTACCTCTCCTCTTCCTTCATTATTTTAGCAGCGGCCACGGAGGAGACGCGGTCTCCATCCATCACAATGCACAAATTCACAGTGCGCGGATTCAGCACAGGCCTAATTAAAGCTTTTCCTTTCATTTGTGGAGATAATTAGACTTTCATCTCACCAGGAAGCTTCAGAAAGATCTATTTCTTTCTTCAATAAAAGCTACATCAAACAAAAGCAGATTTTAATCGCCTTTTCTTTGGGGCATGAGTCAATAATGAAAGATGTCACGGGTAACAAAAAATTGTGCGCGGAGAAAAGAGAGAGGCGAAAAAAAAAAAGGGGGGGGGGAAGAAAACGCCTAAGCAATGTTCTTTAATTAACATCATGTTTGCAAACACCATTAATTTCTCTCATTAAAATGATTTTTATCTGCAACTGATTGTTGATAAAACAATCGATTTGAGCATCTCATCTGTTTCACCGCTATGCAAGAACCCCCATCTGCTGTGCTGTAAAGCAGTAATCACGCAGGCTGTTAAGCAACATGTGAGAACAATAAAAAATGCATGTGTGTGTGTCAGGGATTTGTGAGGTTGACTGCAGGGCAAAGGCCACCTTTCCACAGGACATGCATAAAAAATGACTTGGTCTCAGGCGAAAGAACAAAACGTCACAAAGATCAGAAGTGCATAAATAAAAACACAAATTAATATGTGCAGGCAGAAAAGGCTCCATCTGTGTTTAGGAATCATTTTGTAAACAGATTCTGAAAAGGAAGGCAGGGAATTTAGATGCATTTAATAGTGCGCCGTTGGCGGCTGTGATGTAATTTTAGATGACACTCGTGCAAGTTGTCTACTCTTTAAGACGGTCTTTAGTTTTCCAGAAGGAAAATTCTCGTCCCGAACACTTTTTGAGAAGTGTTGACTTTCGCTTTTTCTCCCCCGACCCCCAACTTGATGCACATGAAAAGAAACACTTCCGTGGGATGGAGATGAATCGTTCTGTGGAATCAACTCTGGAGGCAGAGGAGTTGAGAGCAAGGAAGTATCAGAAAAGCGTAAGGCTGGACCAGGAGCCACGGTATCAGGAATGGATACCGAAACATGTGTGCACAAAGAGAAAGGCTGTGCAAAGATTCACCTAGAGGAACAGAATCCAGCCTTTGAAAAGGGAACTTCAAGGTAATCTGGTCCAAGTTCTCACCCCCTCCACAAATGGTTCCCATTGCTAATTCGGGAATTCCAGAACAGTGACCATGACTACATAATGTTGGAGCACATACTACTTGAGATAGTTCTAAGAATTAGTAACGTCATGATTTTATTGAATTGAAGACTGCCTCTCTCTCTAGATTGCAATCTTTAGTGGTAAATTCTGTCTTTCAGGGCCCGTCTAAGATTAGCGTCTTTTACTCATGGCTGGTCCTTCAGTCCCCGAAAGCTTATCTATGTTGCCCTTAGCCCTTGACTTTTCCATGCTGAATACCTAATCCCTTCAGGCATTCTTTAGATAATAATTTTCCCAGCTTTTCGAGATCCTAGTTTTTTCCTTTGAATACATTCCAGGGTGTCAGTTTCCCAATTAAGATACAGAAATTAAGAGACAGAAATGAACATCACATCTCATTTGTGGGCAAAACAGCGCCTCCCATGCACATCATCAAGTAATAATGTCAAATATTTAAAGTAGATTTTCTTTTCTAGGAAATAAGGATGGTTTTATGATACATCAAAACATGTTCCACGTCCAGAAATGCCTAAAGTATATGGCTTGTCTAGAGCTCATAGAGAGCTCTAGAGCTCTCTGGAGAAATACTGTCCTCCATTGTTATAGCCAAAAATTTTAAACTATTGAGTTAGGCCATTATTTTTATATTGGCCTATATATATATACATATATATATATATATATATATATATATATATGTATATATATATGTATATATATATAATATATAAATACAAATATAAATATATATTTATATTTATATTTATCTTTCAAATACTATACTTTAACATCTAGTATCATGGAAAGTTTCTGCTAGTGATAAAATCTTGCCTTCATATTAGCAACCCAAGTTGTTAAAAAGTTAAAACCTTGGGGCGCCTTCAGTTGATTAAGGGTCCTACTCTTGATTTTGGCTCAGGTCAAGATCTCACGGTTTGTGGTTTCAAGTCCAGCATCCGGCTTTGTGCTGACAGGGCCGAGCCTGCTTGGGATTCTCTCTCTCTCTCTCTCTCTCTCTCTCTCTCTGTCCCTCACCCACTTGCACACACACACTCTCTCACTCTCTAGGTCTCTCTCTCAAAAATAAATAAATAAAATAAATAAATGAACTTAAAAAAAAAAACAAAACCTTTATCAATCCATCAATAATTCCCAGGACTAAAAATAATTATTTGACCTATTAAATAAGTGTTTGACAATGAATAAAATAATGTCCTTTTAGTATCTCATAAGTCCAGAGAGAGAAATGATGTTTTCTATTTGCTAGGTTTAGGATGTACAAGTGTAATTTCAGCTAAAGGCTTCATAGTACCTGCATTTTTAAGCAAAACTCAGAAATGTACTTTCATCAAGTTGGCAAAGTTGGTGGAGTTTCCTAAGCGAATTTCTGGTACTTAGCAAAATCCTTTGTCTTTGGGTCATTAAATTTTGATAGCTCAAGCATCTGGCTCCCTCAATTTTCTGAGTTGCAGAAAAATAGATACCTTTCTCAGACAACCTATTCTACTAGAAATCATAGAAAGTTCACTAGAAAAAAATGCAAAAGTCATTATCATTACTATTATTCACTGAACAGAAAACAAAAGCGTGG
Source organism: Panthera pardus (assembly GCF_024362965.1). NCBI lineage: Eukaryota > Metazoa > Chordata > Mammalia > Carnivora > Felidae > Panthera > Panthera pardus. Next base: position 13,154,183 of record NW_026526688.1, on the reverse strand, counting down.
TATATCACTGCACAATGCAATTTTTTCCAGGTTTAATATGGAAAAATAGCAAATCCTTTTTTGAAAAAAAAAAAGGAAGAGGGGAAAGAAAGAAAGAAGGAAAGGAAGGAAGGGAAAGAAGGTGCATATCAATAGTTGTTCAAACAAAAATTAAACTACCTCCTTATGCATTGTAGAACTCCTAATGGTATTGTCTATTTACCGTAGGGTGCCAAAGTTGCAACTAAAAAAAAAATCTGATCAATTATCTATTCAGGACCTACTGCCACACCTGCTGCCTGCTAACGCTACCAGCATTTTAGCAATTTTTTCCTGTTCGAAGAGCAAACGGTGCCATTTCCAACGAGAGTGCTGTCCATTAGCCCACAGACGAGAAGGGCTGAAAAGTGGTGCCCGCGTTCCCCGGAGACTGGGCTCCTCACAGCACACCTGATATCGAGCAGAGCAAATTGGTGTCTCGAGGTCATTTCAGAAAATCAGATTATGTGCATGACAACACAAGGCACCGCTGCTATGCCATCTGCCTGGCCCACACCTGGCATATTTAACCCCAAATGCTTTTTCCGGAGTCGTCTCAGTGTGTTGTCTTGAGCCAGTGTTTCAGGCTCTGGCAGACAAAGATCAATTGCATGTCATCGCTCGGGCTGGCAGGGCTAAGTAAACAAATTTGTGATGTTACTAGAGATTAATATGATTGAGCAAAACATACAACTGTTCAATACTTCAGTATATTGGGGGAATTACCTTGCTTTCTAAACTGTAAGAGACAGCGGTCCAAAATATACACAGCATTGGAGGAGGGTCCAAGATGGTGACATGGGAAGACCTGAACTCACCTTCTCCATGGACACACTAATTCTTTACCTACGTATAGAGCAATTTCTCCCGAAGAAGAACGGAGGGATGACTGAACAAAAGGGCTGCTGAACAAAAAAGACTGAGACACCACACGGAGAACAGTGGGAGAGGCAGAGACAAGGCTACAGTGGGGATCTCCACCCACAAGGCTGCAAGTTGCAGGAGGCTGGGACAGTACTAAGGGGCAGGGAACAGATTCAACTGCCCCGGGGCACAGTAAAAACAAACAAACAAACAAAAACTTCAGTTTAAAGAGCAACTGGAATTTAAAGGAACCAGTCCCCGAGAGGCTGCCAAACGGTAAGGAAGCCACAGAACATTCTCTGAAGTCAAAGGGACTGGTATGTGCCGCTGTTTATTTATCCGCCTCTGCCTTGACAGCGTAGACAGGAACAGTCTGGGCATCCTAGCTGACCCGCCATGTCAGTGAGCTTTAGGCCTCTAGCCCATACCAGCTGCAGGCATGCCCCAAAGGCAGCTCCCCTACTCACACCTCACCAGCTCAAGCTTTCCCATAAAGGCAGCCCCGGTGCGGCATACACTGAGACACCCCTGGGACCCCATTACAGCTCCAGCCATCTCATCAGAGTGACATAGGCGCAAAGCATCCTGGAATACTCCAGGCCGGGACCCTCTTCAGCTTGAGGCAACTCACCCCTCGTTCTGAGTACCCTGGGACTACCTAAACCACGTTCACTGCAGCTCCAGTTGTCGTGCCACGGCCCCCACACGCAGAGTACGCACAGACCTCCCGGCCAGTACCTTCTCTGGCTCCAGATGTCCTGCAAAGGTGCCACCTGCACAGAATCCCCAAGATTCCCCATGCCCAGCTCTGGCTTTGGCTCCAGCCATCCCACTAGGGTGTCCCCAACACTAAGTTTCTTGGGACCGCAGCCTAGGTTCAGTACGGTTCTAACCAGCCAGCTAAAGCTGCCAGGCACACACAGTCTACATAGGGGACGTCCGTAAGCAAGGCCATTCCCTCAAATTTATGAAAAGTAGCTGATCTGCCTAATTAACAGAAAAAAAACACGGAAAGTCAAACAAAATGAAGAGACAGAGGAATATGCTTCATATGAAAGAATGAGAAAAAAAAAAACTCCGAAAAAGAGCTGAATGAAGTGGAGATAAACAGTCTACCTGATAAAGAGTTCAAAATAACGGTCATCAAGATCCTCACGAGACTGCAGAGAAGAATGGAGGTATTCAGTAAGAACTTCAACAGACAGCCAGAAAATATAAAAAAGAACCAATCACAATTGAAGAATACAATGGCTGGAATGAAAAATACACTAGAGGGAATCGAAAACAGACTTGAGGATGCAGAAATATGGATCAGCAATGTGGAAGACAGGGAAATGGAAATTACCCAAACTGGACAGAAAAAAAGAATTTTAAAAATGAGGACAGTTTAAGGGACCTCTAGAACAGTATCAAATGTACTAGCATTCACATTATAGAAGTATGAAAAGGAGAAGAGAAAGAGAAAGGGGTCAAAAACTTACTGGAAAAAAAAAATAAAAGCTGAAACTTCCCTAACTTAGGGAAGGAAACAGACACCCAGGCTCAGGAAGCACAGAGGGCCCCACACAAGATGAATGCAAAGGAAATCCATGCCAGGACACACAGTAATTAAAATACCAAAGAGGAAAGATAAAAAGAGAATCTTAAAAGAAGCAAGAGAGATGTAACTAGTTACATACAAAGGAAACCCCATAAGGTTATCAGTTGATTTTCTAGCAGAAACTTTTCAGACAGAAGGAAGTGGCAAGATGTACTCAAAGTGTTGAAGGGGAAACCATACAAGAAAGAATGCTCTACCTGGTAAAGCCATTCAGGATTTAAGGAGACATAGAAGAGTTTCCCAGACAAACAAAAGTTAAAGGAGTTCCTCCTGACGAAACCAGTCTCACAAGTAATTTTAAATGGACTTCTTTTAAGTGGAAAAGTAAAGGTCATAAGTAGAGGTAAGAAAATTATGAAAAGAAAAAAATTATAAGTAAAGTAAACACACACTAAAGATAGTAGAGCAATCATTTGTAAAGAGGAAAGTCAAAAGACAAAAGTAGTAAAATCAGTGCAACCTAAGAAATTAATTAAGGGAACTCACAAAATAAAAAATGATGTAAATATGACAGCATACACATAGAACATGGAAGGCGGGGTAAAGATAAAGTTCTTTCAGACTGTGTTCAAATTTAAGTGATCATCAACTTAATATGGATTGCTATATGTTTAAGATATTATATATTAACTAAAACCTATCATAGGTACACTAAAAAATAAAGAGAAAGGAATACAAGCATAACACCAAGGAAAAAAAAGACATCAATCACAAGGAAACAGCAAGAGGAGAAAGGAACAGAGAAAAACTATAAAAATAACAAAAAAAAAAAACCCAATTAACAAAATAGTAATAAGGGCATATCTCTCAATAATTACTTTAAATGTAAATGGTCTAAATGCTCCATTCAAACACATAGGGTAAATAAATGGTTAAAAACAACAACAAAAACAAAAAAACAAGACCCATCTATATGCTGTCTATAAGAGACTCACCTCAAACCTAAAAAAAAAAATACAGACTGAAAATGAAAGGATGGAAAAAGATATTTCATGCAAGACTTGTATCGGACAAAATACACTTTAAAACAGACTGTGGCAAGAGACAAAGAAAGGCATTACCCCAATAATAAAGGGATTAATCCAATGAGGGGTTATAACAGTTGTAAACATCTATGAACCCAACAGAGAAACACCTAAATATGTAAAGCAAATATTAATAGACATAAAGGAAAAGTTGACAATAGTATAATAATAGTAGGGGACTTTAACACCCCCCTTACCTCAATGGATAGATCATCCAGACAGAAAATCAGTAAGTAAACAGTGTTTTGAATGACAAATTAGATCAAAATCGTACATATAGAACATTCAATCCAGAACAGCACAAAGAATACACATTCTTTTCAAGTGAACATGGAACATTTTCCAGTATAAGTCACATGTTAGGCCACAAAACAAGTCTCAAAAAATTAAGAAGACTGAAATCATAACATGCATCTTTTTGAACCACAACAGTCTGAAACTAGAAATCAACAACAACAGCAACAGAAAAAAAAACTCACAAATACATGGAGGCTAAAAAACATGCTCCTGAACAGCTAATGGGTCAACAAAAAAATTAAAGAGGAAACAAACAAACAAAAAAATATGTGGAAGCAAATGTAAAGGAAAACACAATGGTCCCAAATCTTTGGGATACAGCAAAAATAATTCTAATAAGTTTGTAGCAATATAGGCCAAACTCAAGAAACAAACAAACAAAAATCTCAAATAAACAATCTAACATTTCACCTAAAGGAACTAGAAAAAGTAAAAGAAACAAAACCCAAAATTAGTAGAAGGGAGGAAAAGTAAAGATCAGAGAGGAAACAAATGAAACAGAGACCAAAAATAATCAGTGAAACAAAGAGCTTGTTTTCAGAAAAGATAAAAATGATATGCCTTTAGTCAAACTCATTAAGAAAAAAAAGAGGATTTACAAAAATAAATGAAATGAAAGAGAAGTAACACCTGACATGACAGAAATGCAAAGAGTTATAAGAGACTACTATGAAAAATTGTACGCCAACAAATTAGACAACCTAAAAGAAATAGATAAATCCCTAGAAAAAGAAAATCTGAAGAGACTGATAGCTAGTAACAAAATGGAATCAGCAATCAAAAAATTTCCAACAAACCAAAGTCCAGGAGTAGGTGGAATCATAGGTAAATTCTACCAAACATTTAAAGAAGATTTAATACTTATTATCTTCAAACTATTTCAAAAAATGTAAGAGAGAGGAAAGCTTTCAAATTCTATGAGGCCAGCATTATCCTGACACAAAAACCAGACAAAGTAAACACACACACACACACACACACACACACACACACACACACACACAGGGAACTACATGCCAATATCCCCAGTGAATATAAATGCAAAGCCTTCAATAAAATATTAGAAAATCAAATTCAACAAAACATTAAAAGGGTCATTTACCACGATCAAGTGGGATTTATTCCAGGGATGCCAGAATGTTTCAGATCCCCAAATCAATCAGTATCATACATCTCATTAACAAAATAAAGGATAAAAACCATATAAGCATACGAATAGATGAATAAAAAGATTTGACAAAATTCAAAATCCATTCATAAAAATTCTCAACAAAGTGGTTTTAGAGGAATCATACCCCAACATAATAAAGGCCACATATGACAAATCCACAGCTAAAATTATATTCAATTATTCAATGGTGAAAAGCTTTTAGCTTTTCCTCTAAAATTGGAAATTAGACAAGACTTAAATAAAACTCTTATTTACACTAAATAAGACTCTTACCACTTTTATTCAACATAGAACTGGAAGACCTAACCTTAGCAATCAGACATGAAAACTAAATAAAAGGAAGAAGTAAAAAAGTCACTGCAGATGATATGATACAATAGATAGAAAACACTAAGCACTTCACCGCAAAACAGTAAGTACTAATAAATTAATTCAGTAAAGTTACAGGACAAAAATTCACATATAGGAATGGACTTCATTTTTATACTCTAATAAGTCGTAGCAGAAAGAGAAATTAAGAAATCAATCCCATTTATAACTGAACTAAAGAATAAAATATCTAGGAATAAATTTAACCAAGGAGGTGAAAGACGTGTACTCTGAAAACTATAAAACACTGTTGAAAGAAATTGAAGATGACACAAATAGAAAGACATTCCATGCTCATGGATTGGAAGAATTAATGGTGTTAAAAAGTCCATTGTACCGAACGCAATTTACAGATTCAATGCAGTCTCTATCAAAATAGCTGACATTATTTTTCACAGAACTGGAACAAATAATCCTAAAATGTGTATGGAACCACTCCAAATAGTCAAAGGAATCTTGCAAAAGAATAAACAATCCAAGAATTTGCAATATATTAAAGAGCTATAGTAATCCAAACAGGATGTTACTAGCATTAAAATACACACACAGGTCAGTAAAACAGGATAGAGGAACCGGAAATAAACTCTCCTTATATGATTGATTAATCTATGACAAAGGAGACAAAAATATACAATGTAGAAAACATGCTCTGTTCAATAAATGGTGCTGGGGAACCTGGGAAGCTATATGCCAAAGAATGAAACTGGACTACTTTCTTAGACTATATACAAAAATAAATTCAAAGTGGATTAAATACCTAAATGTGAGACCTAAAACCGTAAAATTACTTAAAGAAAACATAGGTACTAATCTTTTGGACACCAGTATTAGCAACATTTTTCTAGATGTCTCCTCAGGCAAGGTAAACAAAAGCAAAAATAAACTACTGGTACTACACCAAAATAAAAAGCTTTTGCAAAAAAAGAAAAGCATCAACTAAACAAAAGACAACCTAGTGAATATTGTCAGATGATATATCTGTTAAGGGGTTAACATCCAAAATATATTTTAAAAACTTGAACAATTCAACAGCAAGAAAAGAAAAAAAATTAAAAGGAACAGAGGACCTGGATATTCATTTTTCCAAAGAAGACATCCAGATGGCCAACAGACACATGACAAAATGCTCACCATCACTCATCATCAGGGAAATACAAACCAAAACCCACAATGTGATACCACCTTACAACTGTCAAAATGGCTAGCATCAAAAAGACAAGAAATAACAAGTGTTGGTGAGGATGTGGAGAAAAAGGAATTCTTGTAAACTCTTGATGGGAATGTAGATTGGCACAGCAACTGTGGAAAACACTATAGTGATTCCTAAAATACTTAAAATCGAAATGCTAAATAGAATCCAATAATTCCACTTCTGAGTATTTACCCAAAGAAAACAAAAACACTAATTTGAAAAGATTTTTGGACCCCTATGTGTACTGCAGTGTTATTTACAAAAGCCAAGATATGAAGGCAACCCAAGTGCCCATTAAAAGATGAATGGATAAAGAAAATATGGTATTTGTATACACACATACACACACATGTACGATACAATATTACTCAGCCACAAGAAAATGAGATTTTTGCTATTTGTGATAATGTGGATGGGCCTAGAGGGTACTATACTGAGAGAAGTAAGTCAAGGAAAGACATTATTCCACTCATATGTGGAATCTAAGAACAAAACAAAACAAAACAACCCAAAAAACTCCAAGAAAACCAAAAAGCAGAAACAGAATCCTAAATACAGAGAAGAAACTGGTATTTTCCAGAGAAGAGGGCGTTGGGGTATGGCCAAAATAGTGAAGGAAATTAAGGGTGCAAACATCCAGTTATAAAATAAATCATAGGGATGAAAAGTATTCCCTATACAGGGAATATAGTCAATAATACCGTAATAACATTGTATCATAACAGACGGTAACTGGACTGATCGTGGTGAGCATAGCATAATGTATAAAATTACTGAACTACTATTTTCTACACCTGAAATTAATAATAATGTATGCAAACTGTATTTCAATAAGAAAATAAATGTACACACAGCACTCTAAGCTGTCCCCAGCTTAAGAGTAAGTTGAGGTGTTTGGAACTTAAAGTGTATTTCCCACGTAACCACCTTATGAAAATGGCTTGGTTCTTAGCCTGTTCCCCCAGTGTGCTTTAGTCCACTGGATTGCACCAAACTGTGCTACTACTAGAATTATCCTGAGTTCTGGGTCTTCAGAATGGGTGGTCATGTAGTGAGAGTAAGAGGGGGAAGACATGGGGCAAGTGGAGGAAAGGAAAGGAGAAAATCAAAGAGGAGATAATGAGGAATAGGAGTTATCTTTTCCTCCTTTCCTGGAGACGTAATTCAAACCAGCAGAGGGCCCTTTTTTCTCCTACACTAGTCTCACTCTATTAGAAAGGGCCTGTCCTAGGGAGTCAGGTTGGAAGGAAAAGAATAGGATAAGGATGGGAGGAAATGCAGAGGAGGTAAGAAAAGGTGAGAAGCCTAAGAATGGCTTACCTGTGTATGCGTGCGCGGGGTGGCAGGGGTGGGGTGGGAGGGATGGCAGCCGGGGTGCATTCTGCCATGAGGAGCAGAAGGTTAGCCAGTTGTGGATAATCTGAATTGGGTATTTCCAAGTCAAGGGGTTGCTTGTATTTGGAATAGCTGCCCTGGTTTCCTTGCACTTGACAGTGAGGGGCACAAGGACAATCCATGAAAAGGCCTGATTAACAACTTCCATCTCTCAGCTCAAGTGGGGCTCAAGCGTAAACCAGGTGACCTATAGCATGATTAAGGCACAACGCTTTAGGGAAGCCTGCTTTGTCACTAAAACCTTGGATTAAACAGCAGGTAAAGTGGAAATGCTGTGGCACTTAGAAAAGAATAGGGTCTGAACAGTGCATCCCATTGCTTAAGGACCTTTCCAGCCAAGGAAGTGTTGGTTTCTGGAGCCTGACAGCATTTTTGGAGGAGGCACTGCAAATGCAGCAGCTGTCCTCAGAAAGGAAAGCATTTAAAACGCTAATATCTCAGGGGAGCACTCCGGGTAGGGAAAAGCTTTTGTTCCCACTGGTGTAGACAGATCGTTTGGGGGTCACTGCCTTTGAGGGGAGAAAAGTTTTCCAGATAAAACAGAAGATAACAAGGGAGCCCCAACATTGGATGCTCTCCATGCTCGGCTTGAGGAAATTCCATTCTCTCAGGGCCAGAACAGGTGGCTGAAAATAGGGGGAAAAACAAACAAACAAAAAACCCAAAACCACAAAACTCTGATAATCTGCCTCACAGGTGATCCGCTTTAGAGATAGTATCTGACCCCGTTATTTGCAGATCACTCCTTCTGAGGGTAACTTTAGCCACTTGCCTTTGCAACCTACAAATAAAAAGGGGGAAAGCAGAAATATTTTTATAACCAATCAAATATATTTCATTATATGTATGATGCTGTTTTATCTCTGTATTAGGGTCTCCGAAGTGCCCTCACATTTCAAAGAAACTGAAGGTCAGAGAAGGGAAGGTGAGGTGGTCACAGCCTGCAAGTAGTCCTGACCAGCCAGTGCCCCCCCACGCCCCCACCCCCCACACCGCCCCAGGTCTCATGCCCCCAGACAGCATGGGTGTGTGCTTTCTATACGAATTACAGCCAATGGAAAACAAACAAAACAAAAGAAACAAACACCCTCTTTATGCTGCTTTATGCACTATTGCTCTACTCTCTCACCACGTCCCCTTTATTAGACCTATGATCACCCACATGACTCCTCCCCTGGAGGAGTTTCTGAATGAATTGAGCGTTCACGAATGAGCATCATAACCCACCCGCCTTCAGGCTGGACTTCTGCTCATTCAACTGCAGGGACTGAACTAACTCCTGCCTCCCTCTGTCCCCTCCTGGGCCAGGCGTGCAGTGCTAGGAGCCAGGCTGACAGCAATTAGACCCAGTCTCTGCCACTAAGTTTACCCAAGTTGCACTCAACCTGGTCAGTGTCAATGCGCTCTTCAGGATGTGACACACACAGCATCTGCCCACAACCCAGGATGCAGTTGGGGAGAATGCCTGTTGATTCTTGGGAATCACCCTGTGATACTGGGGAGAGGTGCCAATCTGATGTTTCCACTGAGCCTCTGGAAACTCTATCCCTCTTGACTTCCCCATTTTACTCTAGACCCTCCCATTAAGAAGGTGGCCCTGCTTGATTGTGGCCCGCACAGCTTTGTGTTCTGCACCTGTCCCCAGGGGCTAGATGGCTAAATTAAGTTTTGAAAAGTGTTTATGATTATTCTTTTTGGTAACTTCAGTCTTTTTTAATTTTGTGTCTTTATTTTAATTCAGTATAATTAGCATAGTGCTATATTAGTTTCAGGTGTATGCTACAGTTCAATGATTAGCTACATCACTCAGTGCTCCTCACAAGTGTACCCTTAATCCCTTTACCCATTTCACCCATCCTTCCACGAACCTCCCCTCTGGTAACCATCATTTTGTTCTCTAAGAGTCTGTTTTTGTTGTTGTTTGTTTTGTTTTGTTTTGTTTTGACTTTGTTGGTCTGTTTTGTTTCTTAAGTTAATATTTGATGAATTTAAATATGGGAGAAACATATGGGCTAAATCATATAGTATTTGCTTTTTGTAATTATATATAAAATTAATAATTATTAATATTATTATATTATCTTTTAGACCACTTTAATTTTTTTAAGTTTATTTTGAGAGAGAGAGAGAGAGAGAGAGAGAGCACAACAGGGGAGGGGCAGAGAGAGAGAGGAGAGAGGAGAGAGGAGAGAGGAGAGAGAGAGAGAGAGGAGAATCCCAAGCAGGTTCCGCACTGCCTTTGCAGAGCCCAACGTGGAGGTCCATCTCACAAATCGTGAGATCGTGACCTGAGCCAAAACCAGGAGTCAGACACTTAACCCACTGAGCCACCCAGGTGCCCCTTTTCGGCCAGTTTTAGATACACAGCTGAACTGAGAAGAAAGCAGGGAAGGTTTCTCAGATATCCCTTCCCACACATACATAGCCTTACCCTCATCAACATCCTGCACCAGTATGGTATATTTGTTACAATAGATGAACCAAAATTGACACATCATTATCAACCAGATAACTCCTGGTGTTACACATTCAGTGGGTTTTTATAAACGTCTATTATGCATCCACCATTCCAGTATCCTACAGGATTGTCTCATTTCCTAAAAAATCCCTTGTATTTCACCTACCAAATGAGGTTTTGCATCAGACTGAATGAGTCCCCTTGCAATAATAATGAATGAGGTCACCGCCTGAGAATCAATGATGCCGTGAGATCCTGGCTGATATGCCCCCATCTCCTGGGATCCCACTAGGTGTTGTGGGTCTGAACCCGGGATGGGTAGGACTGTTACTCTAGATGCTTGACATCGTTAGGCACTGGCCAGCCCTCCAGAGGGACCTTCAGCTTATCTTGCTGCTTCTCTTCTTACTTATGCCTGCTTTGCCCTGTGGCCGAAGCTGCATGAGTTATGGCATCCATGTTCTCAGAACCCCTAAGATTTGCAATAGTTGAGCTTATCATCACTGGCTCAATCCGTGTTAATGTTGGGTTGACTGGATTGTCTGATCGACCCATTAAATTGCTGGTTCTCCATGTGATCTCACAGCTATGTAAAGAAATGTTTGAGGTGCTTATGGTCATGAGCGGTCTCATGGAACAATTAATTCCTGTACTATCACTGAGAGAAAGTTTCCTTGCTCAGGTTGGCGCCTGAGCAAGAAAACCTCCTTTCACAGTGTTGGGACATCTCCCATTTCTTCACTGCCTCTGGGCCCCAAAGCCCTCTCTGATGGAGGTCTGGAACAGCTGCCTCTTCTTACCACCTGCCACCACCAGCAAGGCCCAGATATGGTGCCAAATCTTTAAGGCACCACTTGCAGCCAAGTCCCTAAGTCATTTTCTGCTGCAGTAATTTCTTTTCTTTGATTGGCCCAGAGAGGGCAGCTGGTGACTCTGTGAGGTAGGCCAGGAGCCAGGTGTAGGCAGGTGGACAGGTCATTAGCTGGGAAGCCCCCAGGTGAAAAGTGCCAACAGGAGATAAGGGGTACTGAAAGGTGGGGCAGGGATTCCCCGCGTCCAAATTGTCAGGCCATCCCGACACGTTTAGGTTCGTCTCTGAGAATAAATCTATCTCCCGGGGACTAAAGAAGGGTCAGGCCCTGCCAGGGTTGCATGAGCTTAATAAAACACACCAGCAGTGTCTGGGAGATACAGAGCACTTCAGTTCTAATGTTTCCTCAAAGAATAAAAAATGCATTTTGCGAGTAGAGTAGCTGTCTTCTGTTATATGTAAAAATAAATACACATGGGGCCAAACAGAGGGTATAAACACATGAATACGGTATCTGTGAGAGCAAATTTGATTATACTAAGTAAGCCGGAGAAGATGACTGCTTTATGTTTCCTTTCCACCTATATTTCTCAGTAATATATAATAAACATTTGATTTACAAAATGGAAGCAACTGAAATTTATAGGGTGCAAACATCTCAAGTGTATGAACATCTGATTGATGATACATAGACCAACCTGTCCGGATGTGCACTTTTTTCAACCGTGGCAACATTGCGCACAATGACTTGGGAGTGTGCATGTTTTCAGAACTCAGCCTCTGAGAATCTGCATACATTTACTTTTCCTATAAGGTGTGGATTTTTTTTCTTCAAATGTTTCAGGGAAAATGATCTCTTAAAAGAAATATAATTCAAAATCACTAACAACAAATATAGAAACGCTGAACTTTCTATGCTGTATCACACCTACAGTTCTTTTTCCCCTTTCCGGAAAAATTTCCCACCTGAAACGTTACTTATTCTGTATCCCGAGGGGAGAAAAAAAGTGAGGCCTGTAAGAAACACATCCAAGCCCCTCTTCTTTGTTTATAATGTTTCTTCATCAGTTTTTTTTTTTAACATTTATTTATTTTTGAGAGACAGAGACAGGGTACGAGCAGGGGAGGGGCAGAAAGAGAGGGGGACCCAGAATCTGAAGCAGGCTCTAGGCTCTGAGCTGTCAGCACAGAGCCCAAGGCGGGGCTCGAACCCACGAACCGTGAGATCATGACTGGAGCTGAAGTCGGTCACTCAATCCACGGAGCCATCCAGGCACCCCGATAATGTTCTTAAAGCCACAGCAATGACACCAAGTTCCAAGTGCGTGGATTGAGACAAGTCCCTTTACTACACCAAGCCTCTTCGTCTTTGTCTGAGATCCTCCTTGTGGGATTTTTGTCTTTGAATCACATACTCACAGATGCTTGTTGGTAGGCAGGCTAACTCACAGGCAATTTTTCAACACTCACATTCTAATTCTCCATCCCTACTTCTAGATATAAGGTGCTTCCAGTCACTAATCGTGTCCCCCCGGCACCCCTTACTGTCCACTCTCCACACCTTCTCACTGTACCACATTTTCTTCGTTAGTGATAGAACGGTTACACAGACTTATCAAGAAATATGTAAGAACTTCTGTTGCATCCTTTTCACTTAGGTGCTAGACTTTATTGCTAGGCATTAACATGAAATCAAGATAGGTTATGTGTGTAACAAAGTGGCCCAAGTTATTATATTCATAATTACATTTCCAAATTTAAATTGAAACAAATCATGAGAGAAGTTCCAGGAAATTCATCGTAATGCTATCACGGTAAAGTCATAGTATGACCGTCAGCTACATAGGGAACATCCACTTCTAATCATCAGATACGCTTAGCTCTCTCCATTACATCTACCAGAATGATAGACTCTTGGTGTTGGAAATGGTCCCCTAGTTCAGTATTTTTCAAACTTTGGATCGTGATCCATTATCGGGATGTGAAATCAATCCAGCAAAATGTCAGAGTATTAAAAAACTGAAATTCATGCAACCAGACTAGAGAGAACTCATGAACGAATTGTGCCTAATAAGGGTATTATTTTGTAAACATTTTATTCTAAATTATATGTACTTACTTGTGTGAGTACTCATAATGTAAAATGTCTTACTGTCACAGTAAAAAGAAGTAAATAAATACATAAATAAATAAAAACATAACTAAATAAACAAACAAATAAAGTCACTCCCTTGTCCATCCTTCTAGGTAATGCCTTACTCCTCTATGTAATGCCTCTCTGTTTCCCTCCCCGGACAGGGTGGGGCTTCAACCTCTACTTGAATCTTACGAGGGGTAATGGATTTATCTACTCACGAAATAGGTGATTATATTTTCAGATATAATTGTAATAGTTTTTTTTTTTTTTTTCCTTATAGTGAGCCAAAAATCTCTATCTGTATCCTAGCAGGTGAGGTTCTCATCTATGGAGCACCACAAACTAAATTTTTCCCCTTTCACATATTTGTCCTTTAAGTATTGGATGATTGCTATAATTTTCCCACTGAATTTTATCATCGCCATTTGCTAAGCAACTTCTCCTGGGGAATCTTTTATAATCCTTTTAAAGCATATCATACCTGTTGTCTGAAAGCAGCAAGTGTCGCAATGCCTTCTTGAGATAGGATACTTAGAACTAAGTACAGTCCTTCATATTTGACCTGCCAAACTAGGGTACAGAGGGATTGCCACCTCCTTGGTTCTGATACCATACTTCTATTAATATGGTCCAAAAGAATATTAAGTTGGCCATTACTGAATTTACAATCCACTAAAATGTAATTCTCATGAATATTTCTGCCAAGCCTCATTGAGTATTCCCTGAAATTTACTTAACTATTTTTTGGGGGAGGAAGGGTGAATGTAGGTTTAGGACTGTATCTATTATTATTAAAATATATATCTATTGTTCAAGCTGGTGCAGATCTTTTTGGATCTACGTGCTGCCATCATTAAAATGATTTGTCGCAGCTTCCTATCACCTACAAACTTGAGATGCATACCATTAATGACATTAAGGCAGTGACTGAAATTTTGAACAGGAGGGAGAGTATCCATTTTAAAATTGCTGTATTGCACAATGATGCTTTTCAGGTGACCAAAAATCAGAATGTCTTGGGGTGCCTGTGGGGCTCAGTCCATTAGGCATGGGACTCTCAATATTGGCTCAGGTCACCATTTTGCATTTCAAGGGTTCAAGCCCCATGCTGGGCTTTGTAGTGAAAACACCGTGCCTGCTTGGGATCTCTCTCTCTCTCTGTCCCACCCCTGCTCTTTCTCTCTCTCAAAAATAAAAATTAAAAAAAGAAAATTGGATTTTTTTCCATTAGGAAAAAAAAAACACATTATAATCGATGGTTTTCCACATCATCTAGTTTCCCATTAGAAGTCTATCTACCATGGAAATACAGGTAATATTTACTGGCCTTATTCTTAGTTAATAGTAAGAAATATGGAAGGGTAATGAGTAGAAAGCAAGAAGTGGGGAAGAAGCTTGCAAATTTACTGTGTTCAATCATTAAAATTAGCAAGCAAATAAATCGTCTATTTAGTGAACTATAAAAGACATTAGGTACTGATGCTTCAGGGTGAAAGAGTAATAGTCCTCAAGTTTCTTTTTTTTTTTTTCTCATAGGATTTGAAGATCCTTCCTTATTTTTCTCTTCTTCCGTATTTGAAGGTCTGGGCCTCATGATGACTTTTTCTAGGGAATAAATCCATTACTCCTGGTATGGCTGCAACAAATGGGTTTTCTTTCATTTCAACCCTTTCCTTTTTCATCCATCCGAAGACCCTAACCACCTGCAATTCCAACAATTGTCACCAGAATTACCAAAAAAAAAAAAAAAAAAAAAAAAAAAAAAATTCTGGGTTAAGAATGGGAAGGAAGAGGTGTGCTATGTGGTGACCTTCTATATGGTCAGATGTTTCAAAGCTCATTTTTACTGTTATTTTAGTTTTTATTTTTTTTTTAATGTTTATTTATTTTGAAGACAGAGACAGAGACAGAGTCAGAGTACAAGCAGGGGAGGGGCAGAGAGAAAGGGAGACACAGAATCGGAAGCAGGCTCCAGGCTCTGAGCTGTCAGCACAGAGCCCGACGTGTGGCTCGAACTCACCAATGGTGAGATGGGGACCTGAGCCGAAGTCGGACACCCAACCGACTGAGCCACCCAGGCACCCCTCAAAGCTCATTTTTAAAAAAGCTCATGATTGTTAGCTTCATTATAATTTTGCTGATGAGGGAGCTGCTATCAAGGAGAAAATGATTCCAAGATCATGCAACTGAGCCACAATTAGTGTATATGTCTATGCGTGAGCCTCTGTATGAACGTGTTTATTAGAATGAATATTAACTGCGCACACGAGGGCGTATGCATATCTCTAATAAGGTATCTATTCTGAAGGAAATGAAAATACAAACCCCAGAAAAAGTTCTCAGCAATTTAAATTCTTCACTGTAAATATTGGCCATGGAAAACATGTCTAAAGGCTGTAACATTTCAGTGAATGTGTGGGTGGCCTACCAGGAATGCCATTTATAACTGGAATCTAAAATACTGAATTACTCTTCAGTGAAACTTATAAATAACAGTAATTTCTCCACATATAGGGGGCTAGAAATCTTTACTGCCCACAAGATTGCTAGACCAACCTTTGATTATCGAGACACAATTAACATATGAGGGTAATATGTGTCATTTATCCTCAGGGCTCATACGTATAAAAACAGTAACACACTGTGAAAGTAATGGTAACACTTAGAGGTCCCATTATTATTAATTCATGTGACATTGACTGTAATCACACTGGCCTTAATGAATTCATTTGGCATGTGAATATTGCATCTACTTTCGAACACACTCCCATTGTAAATCAGCGCTAACGAACGTGTTGAATTCAGATAAACCATGATGTTTTCAAAAGGAACCTTTAAAATCATACATTGCAAAGTTACAGATTGATATGTTATTTTTTGTGGCAAGAAAGACTCCAAAGAAAGAGCAGCGAAATAGTTTTGTTTTATCATAAAATATATATTTTATTAAATCCTTAATGACATGTGGCCTCTGGGTAACTGATCTCTAAAGGAGCGCACTTAAATAGATATACTTGTGGAGAACTAAATGTTCAGAAAAAAAAAATAATGCATGGATGGAGACTGAGGGATTTTAATCACTAGTAGACAAGTGCAGCGAACACAGAAGGGAAGGGTGAATATTGAATAGCGTTCAGATATCACGAAGCCCAAGATGCAACTTTGTTTACAAATAAATAGCACGTTTGCCAACGCCAGCCTCTTTTTCTGCTCCCCAAGTTTAGGTGCTTCTATTCCTTGTTATTTTTTTTACCTTGGGCCGGCTCAGTTTTCTCTGAGGCTCAGTGTTCATTTTTATGTCAGGTCTAAGTGATCACAAAATATATTCAATGCCTGCTCATTAATGACTGGGACTTACCATCTCCCGTTTGTCATTTTCTGGTCATTTGCTCGGGCAGCTGGCTGATATTTTGCTGCTAGCCACCCTGAATTTATTTGGGGGATATTGTATCTCCAAAACAGAACAGTAAGCCCCTCAAGTAAACTGGATAAGTAACGTCTCATGGTTTTCTTTCTTTGTCTTTTCCTGTCCTTCTATCCTTCCACAGTGTCTGGTATATTGTTAGACATTTTCTAGCTTATTGTTGGCTCCCTACATTTTGTGTGATAGATATTTGTATTAAATAAAACATCTTCTCAACCACTCCATTTTTCTCATGGTAATTTTTACCTTTATTGTCAACCTGGCTCCTTTTTTTTTTTTTTTTAAGTTTGATTTATTTTAAGATAGAGAGAGAGAGAGAGGGATGGGAAGAGAGAGAGGGGGAGAGAAAAAGAATCCCAAGCAGACTCCACACTATCAGCACAGAGCCCCATGTGGGGCTCAAACTCACAAACCGTGAAATCATGACCTGAGCCATAGTAAGACACGTAACCCACTGAGCTACCAAAGCTCCCCAAACTTTGCTCCTTTCAACACTTTTAGCTCCTGTCTCATCTTACATGCACACACAGACACTCAAAAATCCATTGCACCCCTTCAATCTCCTTAAACTTGGTTTTATTTTCATTCTACATCAACTTTACACACAAAACCTCACTATCATACAACGTTGCGGAGATCTCACTATCCTTTACAATGAATCCATGGATCTCTGCGATACGTACTAAATGTTTGCAAAGGACCTGCCACAAAGGGGCTTTCAGTTTAGTGGGCAAATAAGCGGTTACTCCATGTAGCGATCCTTTATCAGGATGGAGGGAAAAGAGGGATCGATTCTTTGGGATCTCACTGGAGCACAGAAGAGGGGAGTGCAAGGAAATTTCTTCTGGAGAGTTTTCATATTTGCATTCATCATTTCTCGGAGATACCACAGGCCTCCAGAATACTGTAGGCATTGTCATTGATGTGAGAATGGCTATATGCTAAACTCCATGACTAATTATTCTTTTCTTCAGGAAGCCTTCAATTTCTCTCCTCCCAAATTTGTGTTTAATGAACATGGTTCGGCTACCATGCAGCTCTCACCCTCTAAAAGCTTGTCTGTCTTGTTTTTAGAGTTAACGAAAACAATAAACTCATGAAAAAAAAGACATATATCCATTTTGAGTATCCTTGGATTTTTAACATTTATCTAAATGTCTGAAACTTAACGCACTCTCAGTACGTCGTTTTATTTTATTTTATTTTATTTTATTTTATTTTATTTTATTTTTAAGAGTTTACTTTTATTTATTTATTTTTTTAACGTTTATTTATTTTTGAGACAGAGAGAGACAGAGCATGAACGGGGGAGGGTCAGAGAGAGAGGGAGACACAGAATCTGAAACAGGCTCCAGGCTCTGAGCCGTCAGCACAGAGCCCGACGCAGGGCTTGAACTCACGAACTGCGAGATCGTGACCTGAGCCGAAGTCGGACGCTTAACCGACTGAGCCACCCAGGCGCCCCTCAGTACGTCATTTTAAATGGTTGAATCGAGATGGCATTTGAGTCAAGCATCCAAGCATAAATAAAGAAATAAATGAACGAAGAATGAATGAATAAATAAGTAAATAGTGATTGGTTAGAACAAGAGGGTATATGAGATCGAGGAAGAAGGAGGATATGGGAATTAGGGGATGATTTGGAAAGATGGTATTTGAAATGGCAAGAGGGGCTTCTGATGAAGTGTCAACAGTATCTTAAAGATTAGGAGAAACCGCTGAAGGATTTTAAGTGGGGAAATGGCCTGAGCACGTGTATTTTATAAAGTTGACTCTAAGCATGTGTACAGAAGGTAGACTGAAAAGAAATGAGGGGCTACTGGTGATAAATTGGGAAAATTTTACTAGCTCAGGAAGGAAATAACAAAGCCTTTAATGGAGAGGCAAGAGGAAAGATGAGACAGATAAAGGGAGTTTTTTCCAAGGGAAACCTCTAAATCTCTGATTAGATGTTGAGGTTTGTGTACAAGACCGCTGAACAGAATGTGATTACCAGTATAATAAGAAAAGGAGAAGCAGATTTTGATAGGTTTGGATTTTTAGGTGCTAAACTCTTAGTTGGCGTTTATGGCAATTAAGTGATCTATGGACAGCTGAGAGAAAATATAGCACAATCATAAACAGCAAATAGTCCGGAACCATATTCTTTGGTACAAGTCTTGATTCCACTACCTGTGACCTGTGTAACCTTGGTCAAGGTACTTAACTGCTCTGGGTCTGTTTCCTCATTTATCAGAGAAATAATAGTATCCACATTGAAGGGTTGCTTTGACGATTAAATTGGTTGACATATGTAAGTCCCCTTGAATAATTCCTAGCACATATTAAATCCTATAAAGTGTTTGATATTGAATTGTTGGTAGTGTGTTTGTTTTTCTATAGAGATAGTGAGATCTATAGAAAAATCTGGAACAGATATACAAATTTTGGACCATCAGCATATAGATGGATATCAAAGCTGAATAGGTACAACAGATCAAAATAAACAAAATACAACCTAACTGTATAACTTTAACCCACTCCTTCTGTCTAGAGACTCCAAACTTCCACAGGTCAATAAACCAATAACACCACCTTCTTTCAATTACCTTAATCTTCTGGCATGCTTATATTCAGAGAACTCACCTAGGATGTGTTAATGTGTGAGTTCTGATTTAGGACTCAGACAAATTTTTGCACATTTAGACTCAAATCTCCCTAGTGTCTGTTCTTTATTATGTGTCATCTTCATTGCTCTGAGTTTGGGCATTCAAAAGTTTCTTTCTCACTATGCACTGAATGCATACTTACCATTATTTCTATTTTAACTTTTGGAGGGAAAACTTAGAAGTAATCAAATGGATGAAGATATATATGCCCCACTTCTATTTGATTACTGCAGCCAATATATATAATCTCTCCCCACTCCCCAACTCAAAAAGAGTTTATATCCATAACTGACTGGAGAAAGTACATTAAATAGATATACATAAAAATGCATAGTTTCAAGAGAGCTGAAGATTACTTAGCCTAGCCCTCTCATATTACAGTTGTGAACAGTGGATCCAGAAAAATTAAGTAATGTGCCTATGATCACATCAGAATTTGTTTGGTGTTGTATTTTACAATATGATTTAGCTGGAATATAAAACTGCAATGCCAAGATAGAACCTATGCGCAACCATATGAGTGAAAATATTCACTGTAAAAATCATAATTCCTATCATAGCCAAAGATGTTCACTACTATTTTAATTTAAAAAATTTATGCTAATAGATAAGAAACAAACTTGCCAGAAACAGATCCGCATTCTTTCCAATTTCACTTCTGTACTTATAAAATCTTTATCATTAAAATAATTAATATGGTGTGCTTATGGTTTTATACTGTCAGTACCATGTATATTTTTTATTTCATTTCTTTACTTACAGTGACTCTGTGAGTTAAAAAGGGATGAATTGAATTTCTACAAACTGTTCTTTTGGGACTTGCTAAAATATGTGGTATTTTGGGAAAAAGAGAAGCAGTATTTAGCTTTTTCTCAAAGACATGTACAAGTTTAATTTTATTCTGTCTTTAAAAACCTCAAAATAAGGAAGGCTTTTTCAAGAGTTGTGGGATAGACCTTCTCATATTCATACACACACACACACACACACACACACACACACACACACACATATACCTATAGGTCAGACTTCAAGCACTAAGAGAATATCATTAGTAATTGTCTAAACACTATAAAAATAAAGGAACCCTTTATTTGTGTAATAGTAACTAGAGAATAACACAATGACAATATAGTTTCTCTAGTCCCACAAGGGAGAAAGGCTTATTGTCTACGTTTATTTGGTTACACATAGTTTTGCTCCCAGAATGCCAGTCACTAGAAGAAATGCTAAAAAGAACATTATCATACGATTTTCTATTTTTAAAAATTCAGATAATATGTTAAGGAAGTGGTATTCGCTTTTGCTCCATTAAGACCAAACTGTCAGAATATATTAAATGAATTGATTTACGTAAGTAGATAAATTACCAATGTAGAAAACTACAAATTAATGTCCACTTTTCTGGCTTAAAGCAAAATCACATCTAGAATAATAGACTTTAATAGCACTCATCTGTGCGAACTTTCAGCAATGAGTTTTCAAGAGAATCATTACTTAGCACTATTCAACATCCTTCAAAAGTGATTAATTGGCAGGACTATTTCTATATCTACTTTTTGAAGAATTCCTAAAATACGTATCTCACCTAGTGGAAAATAGTACCTGTTTCTTATTTTGCCAAAGCATATTAAGATATATATAAATTATATATAAATATATTAATATATATACTATTATATAAGTATTATATATAAGTATTATATATAATATATTAATACATATATATGTATTATTTAATACATATATATGTATACATATATACATAATACATATATATGTATTAATATATATGTGTATATATATATATATATATATATATATATATATATATATATACATACTGTGTATAGATAGATGTGAGAAGTAACCCATCTCTCATTATCTATTTTTAGGACTTTTTCCCCTGAGATTTGGGGTAAGAAAAGCCGACAGAGAATATTAAGGAGATTCATATATATATATATATATACACACACACACACACATATATATATATATATGAAACAAAAATAAAATTCCATTTCATTTTGAATGATCCACATATATGTATTCACTTTAGAGTGGTTTTATATTTATACTTTGATACTTTGTAATGTGAACATAAATTATGTCTTCATCGTTTTCATTGTGATTTCAACTTTTATTTCTATTTTATAAAAAAGATTCCTGAAATCAGTAAGCAAGCAAAATTTAAACTTGGATTTTAATGTAACCTTTTCTGTGGCACAGGGCATCTAGCATTCAATTCTTCTTGATGAAGTGAACAAGTACATATCAAATTTATCACAAAATTCCAAAACCAATTTTTTTCAAAAAGACCATAAATGGGATTCCTAAACCCTAAAGTCTCAGAAGGCATTTTAAGGAACAATTTTACCGAAAGAATCAAAATTAATTCTTCAGATATTAAAAACAATTTTACTTTCAAAGTATGTCAAGTAGCAAGTTTGTTTTATATACATATTGTAAAATTTCCATTTTTTTGAGAATTAGAAGAGAAAAGCTCAGAAAATTTCAAGTTATCAGAGAGCATGATACTTGAAAAATCTGAAGACAGATGGAAAATTATTTGCTCCACAGCACAAGACTCTAGAGGCTCATCAAAGGGTAAAAGTTCTGCACAGCACACATCATATTATAGATTCTTATTTTTAAAAATAACATGACTGCTCGTAATGACAGAGGTTATTACTGATAACAGTAACAACTGTTATTATAAAATGTACGCTGTTCTTACTGAAACGATTTTCTGTACTCATGATGAGAATCAACATAAAACAAGTAAGACTTTCTTTAGTTTAACTTGAAAACTCTGTAAAAATGACGACAATTATTTCCGTTCTCTCACCCAGATCAGGGCAATTAGCACAGTGCATCCTGGAATACCATGCCTTAGCGTATTAACCAATTTTCGTGGAGTAGGACACGGATCTTGTAAACTCATAAAGATGTTTGCAGTATTAAAAGTGTCCCAGATACATTATTGACTGGATGGATGCCTCAGCCTGTCCCTGTGGGCTGTCACAAACTTGCAAAACAGGCAAAGTAGAACCTGTGGATGGCAGAATACCATCTGGTGATACTGAGTGTCCCCAGGTATACATTAAAAATATTCCCTCATCAAAATGCAAACGAAAAATAGGTTATCCAAATATAAAATACAATCTTAACTCCGTGCAAGTATAGTGTAATATAAATGGCTCTATTAAGATGAATAATTTTACTGAACCTATTCTCAGATCAATTGATTTGAAAATATTTCAAATACCATTACTGAACCAGAAACGTATCCTGATGGATAACTTATAAATGGGCAATAATTACTAAATGTGCACCATGGTTAGCTGGAAATAAAATTTTCTGTGAATTTTACTTTCCTGTTATGCTTACAACCAGGATTGATCAAAAAAAAAAAAAAAAAGGTAAAATTAGCTATTTGGAGAATCTTAATAGATTATAGCTTTCTATATCTGGAATTTCTAATTACACACACACACACACACACACACACACACACTCCTATATAATATTAGATTGTTTTCCCTACTCTATTGTTGTATTTGTGTAGTCAAATATTTTATATAACTGTTTAAAGTAATTAGTAATCCTTCCAGATGATTAAATAGTGCCCAGATCAAATGGGAAAATTCCTAAACTAGGAATATGACTATAATTAAATTATGAAGGTAAAGAATCCACACAATTATGAATTAAACTGTTCAGTCTCAGCCTTATGTGAATTTAACTATCACACACACACACACACACACACACACACACACACACACACACAGAGGTACACATACATGGTACTTTTAAAGCCCATCCAGGTTTCCCTTTGTTTTAGAGGTGCTTAGGTAGCTTATTCTTGAGCTTCCTGATAGGCATTGCCAAGTAGAGGTTTGTCTAAAGATAGGAAACTGGAAGTGGCATAACTGTGATTCTTCTAGAGACAATGAAGTCCTAAAACTCAATATTGTTCATGGAGCTGAAGGGAGGTGTTCAGGCCAGAGGCTGCCTCGGGAAGGAGCATGGGGCATTTTCAGAACTGCATTGCACTGCCTGCAGATGAATGAATGGCTTTCTCAGCATCTAGACAATTTGCAGGAGGGTCCCCTCTGGTCACTTGCCAGCGTTCCTGAGAGGAAGTTATTGCAAGGCTTTGAGGACTTTGATCTCAACAAGTGCAGCTACGGAAAGAAAGTGTTGCTGCTGGGTGATCTTTATCTCCTACAGACTGCTGGACAGGAAGCTCAGCCAGGTTTCTGATGAGGCAAACGCCATTATCTTGGGGCATTTGGCAAAGATTTTCTTACGACACATTTACCATTCAGTGTGATTTGGTGGCTTAAATACTATCTACTGTGCTGCATTCAGCCTGAGAAATAAGAACACTAAATCTTACAACATGCTTAAATTTATCGTAATACCTATATACGTTTGTTATAATACATATAACGTGTGTGTGTGTGTGTGTGTGTGTGTGTGTGTGTGTGTGTGTGTACATACATATAACCATACAATGGATCAGACAATGGTTAAGCCAGTGATTTGGACCAACTTACTGGTACATTTGTATTAAGTTCAGTTTAACTGATTATATATTCAAGATGGCTTAAAGACTGCAGTTATCTGTACATGGTCACTGAGGTGGCAAAGTGTCAACACAGCTTAAAATATTTTTGGAAATCAGCCCAAAGCGTGGTGAAATTGATAAACTCTTCCTGCATTTTTTTTTCCAATTCAAAATCAAATTTCTAATACTGCTGTTGCCACTTACTGAATCAGAAAAGAAAACCCACAGAGAGAAAGAAGTGATGTTTATCCTGTGGCTTTTCTTGATTTTGCTGCTTTGTCACCTTAAAAATCATACACAGATGAGAATTCTTGGAGGTCAGAGATAGGGAAGCTTGGAGTTGACCCAAAGGAAACATAAAAGCTTGCTTCCAAGCACGGGCCAATTGTACTGATGGTGGGTATAACAATAATTATCATCATTTCTATCTATAGATTGCTTAGCATAGGGTATGCATGTAAAATTTCATTCAGTCCTCACCATTACCATACAAGGTGAATATGCTTTTTCCCATTTAAAGGAAACAGCTCAGAGAAGTCAAGCAAAGGCCCAACGGCAGAGCCCCAAGTCCCACTGGCTGCCTGATTGCAAAGCCCAGGCCTGTTTCCCAGCCTTCCCTTCAGATACTCTATCTGAGACAATCTCTGATCATCTTAAAGTAGCTCAGCCCAATAGGCGATTCAATTCTCTGTTTGGCTGGATCCTGACATTTTCATGACTTTCAAGAATCAGCATATACCTCTAGAGTTTTAATGGCTGCACTATCAGCGTGGTGGTTTTTTTTTTTCTTTGTTTTTTTCTTCATGTCCATGTTGTCCCCCCCACCCCCCCACCCCGAAGGCAGAGCCTGCCTTCGAGAAGTGTTTCTCAAAGCCTGGACACCATATTTCCTTTCTTCTGGTGTTTTTCAGGGACAAACATACAGGCATCTGGATATAATGGGGACTAAATAGAATACATAAATGTCGAGAGAAGTCTCCCAGATTTGATCTTCTGGATTCTCTGCCTTCAACTGATGGATTCTAGATTATTGGGAGGTCTGATGCATCGAGATGCTTCAGGTTACACTGGTCAGGCATGCTCAAAACAGCACCAGTTAGGAATTGAAAAATAAATAGTCAAATAGACAAAAAACAATGGCCACTAATCCATCAACCTATCCAACCAAGTGTGTATTTTGGAATTCTGTCAGCTCTGCTATGACCCCCTGTAGCTTCCGGTTGAAAATGTTTTAAATTCTCTAATTGACAATAATTTTTCTTTTAGAACAAAGACAATACGTTATACATCATTATAGTCCTCATAATGTTTTTTACGTTAAGTGCATAATCCATAAAACCGCAGGTAACTTATAATTGTGATTTTAAATAATTACCAACCGCATTATTTTCTTTATTTTGCTAAATCCCACCAATAACGAGTCACATTTCAATTTCTTGCTCACAAACAAAACTACTCTAGAGTACCTATTTCAGACAAATTACATTTAATTTTCTATCAGAAGATTACATTTTTAATCTATAACAATTCATGAAGACATACCAGGTGTCAGTGTAATTGTGCACGATCTTGGAATTCTCCCACTTTGAAAATTCCATAGATACTGTCTTCAGGGTTTTTTTTCCCAGTTGTAATCTACCATACTGCTTTTCTTTTTAACCTAGACCAAATTTTTATGTTCAAGCTATGCACCTCTGGAAATAGAGGTTGGTAATGAAAACTGTAACACAACATTAACTGTGGGGTTGTAAATAGCAACGCTATAAACTTTCTTTATAGAGATCCATCTAATGTAAGTACATAAGAAAGGGCTCAAAAGCTTAAGAAGACTTAACTTATCCTATTTGATTTTATCTGGGATTCATTTAGCTGAAGGTAAGACAAGTGCAGTCTAACGACCTCCTTTTTTATACGTCTAATTTTCAGTTATGCTTCAGTATTATCATATACACTTTTAAATGAGCCATATTCTTCACAGCTAATTGGTGGGGCCAGTGAAGTGCATCAACATGGCAATGGTACTTTGTCTTATTCCCAGTTTGAGTCCTTACTGGGTATTTAAGCTGACAATGTGAATGCGGCAAGCCTCCAGATTTCAGCTGCGCTGGCAGCCAAGACCACTCTGAGAGATGGGCAATATGGCTTCTGTGTGTGCCATTCATCAGAGCGAGCAGTAAAAGGAGAAGACTGTGTGGTTTTCAACCTTCTGTACCTGGTGCGTATTGCTCTCGTGCTGAGGTGTGTTGGGGGAATGAGGTCTGAATCTGGTGTCTTGTTGAGAAAAGATACACGTATTTGCAAAGTGTTTTCACAAAACAAAGTCTGAGACAAACTCAAACACATATTACGGGTTCTTTTTCCAAGTTTTGGGGGGTAGTTCTTGTTTTTCTATTCATATTAGGAGTTTTGAATTTTATACTAAAATTCTTCATTCATAACTTTATGTATAAGTGGAAGAGTTTAAAATGAGGTCTATTTGAATTAAACATTTTTAATTTTAGTGAACATTTAGTGAACACTTAAATTTAGTAAACATTTTAAATTTAGTGTTCATCTGAAACAGGTGTTCCAATCATTCTGAGGCATACACTGGATTTTATTTCATATTACCTACCTTGCAGTTATAGCTCCCATATTTTAGAACCAATTCAATATTGACCAATATGGACATGCTTGATTCCCTCACCATGTTAGGCATCGATGTGGCATTAATGAATTAACTTTATCATTAGTCAGTTCCAATTTCATATAGTAGTGATGTTACCCATGTTTTCTACCTACAATGCTTTTAATAGTTACTTTATTATTTGGAAAAAATATATGAAAAGACTTAAAGTTTTCATTTAAAAACTTCATTTAAAAAATATTTTGTTCCTTACCACCGACTAACTCTGTTTTTCACAAGAAACAGAAAATCAAGGGGATACTGGCTTAAAAAAAAAAGAGTCTCCGTTCACTGTAACTTTAGTACATCTAATATAAATTAGACAAGTAATGAATAATGTTCTTTCCTTTGGCATTAATCTCTTAGTTTTATATAGAAACATTACTATTTCTAGCTTCGAGAACACAAATGTATACTAAGAGAAATGAGTTATAGACCTGACACATTATAGACAAGTTAGAATTCAGTTTAAAAGTGTCCTCATTTCAATACTTTATTGTAATTCTGAAATTAGGAAAAACAATATATTGCCTGCAATTAAAATAACTTGTTTTGATTTGGGCTTATTTGAACAGGGACCGTCAGTGACTACCATTTAAAATCACTATGGTTGATTTCCATGTTTTAAATTCTCGTCTAGAAAATTAATGTGATTGCTAAAAATGACATTTGGGGCTGCCGATTAACAGTATCTAAAGAAAAATCCCTTCGGTTTTATTTTGGGTAATCTTTTATTTTTCTTTCTGTACTAAGAGTCTTTCTTCTCTAAGTAGATATGTATATTGTTTCAGTTTTCCATTTACAAAATAATCCTGTAAGAAATCTCATTGACTTTTAATTTTCATAACTCTTTGTATCAATATTTAACAGAGCTAGGTAATCATTTCCAGGATAGTAGCCCGGCCTTACATAAAATTAGGCAGGGTAGGAAATTACTTTCATTACCGCCTCTTTCCACTATCCTTTTCAGAGGAAGAAATTAATTCATCTGTTAGGCTACATGTGAAAAAAAAAATTAGTTCTGATCTTTATATAGTTGTGTAATTTAAATTAGTACCTGATTCTCTAAAGTCCACAATTTAGGACAGAACAGAATCTACTGCAGCAACTAATTAAACACTTACTGTAAGGTTAAGTTTTTCATTAAATCAATAGGCCCCTAGTGTCAGTTACAAAGCCCTAATTACTATGCAGTAAATTTAGATTGAATTTGAATTAAGGACTGATTTCAATCTAACCGCAGCATGTAAATATTGTAAATTACTAGAATTACAGTTCAATAAAATTGAATGGATTTCACTTTAGATAAACCAAATGCAAATGAGAAGCAGTAGCAAAAAGGCCTGATGAAATTTCCTGCAAACATCCTGCCAAGAGCGTTACAATTCACATACAGGACATTGTTTTGGCAATGAGCACGTCACAGCTCGATAGTTCTACCTCCCTTTACCTTAACATGTTTTAATATTTGATTATCTATAGTAAAAATGAATAAATTTAATCTCTCCCGAGTGATCAAGCACAATGATGGTTAATGTGACCGCTTACTGTGTTGCTTTAGTTTGATGACTGTATTGTTGTGCTAAAGCACAGTATGAAAGCAGGTTATCAGGTTATAACTAGCTGGGATAAAATACACACACGCAGGCACACACACGAGAGCTGGGAAATACAAAACAAGCCTCGTTCTAAGCATAAGGCAGGTCCTTTCAAGTTAAAAAAAAAAAAAAAAAAACTAAAAATGTAGCTCTAATTGAAAAAATATATATGTAATTGAAAATAGTTGATAGTTTCTGAACCTTTGACTTTGCTTTAAATAAGTATTCTATGCACAGGAAATAAACTTAAAAAAAAATCAGGGGATCAAGGCAAGCTTTGAGTACACAGAAAAGAACTCAGGACTGATCTTCGGTTGGAGAGGGAGAGGTTTGCGGATAAAGAGCCCCTCGTAACCACCTAACAATTCTTGCATAGCTTTTTGAAAGAGAAGTTTGAAGGATTTTTATAATAAGACAAATCACACAGCTGAGACTTGTATGGATCTCATTTTCATCTCCTTTCTTTACGGACTCTGGCACTTTGACTTGGGCGTAAGAGGAGCCAAATCAAATACACAGCATCAAAATCATATAGGTAATAAAAACATAATGTAAGAAAATTTAAGGAAACAGTATCTATAACTACAAAAGTAATTAGCTTACAATTTAACTTTAAATCAGTCTTAAAAAGAAATATATCTAGTGGCGATAAGGCTATTTCACATCTTTTGTTTTTAATTCTTTTTTTTTAATTTTTTTTTATTTTTAATATATGAAATTTACTGTCAAATTGGTTTCCATACAACACCCAGTGCTCATCCCAAAAGGTGCCCTCCTCAATACCCATCACCCACCCTGCCCTCCCTCCCACCCTCCATCAACCCTCAGTTTGTTCTCAGTTTTTAACAGTCTCTTATGCTTTGGCTCTCTCCCTTGTTTTTAATTCTTGATGTATATTTCAGCAAACCTTCTCTCACTATTATTTCTTAAGACCTATAGGGGAGTCTGAGAGAGTTCCACCTTATTAAAGCTAAGGATTCAATCCACAGAATGATCATGATGGCCTGTGCCTTCCTCTCTGATCTGATGAGGCTCCCTCAATTAGTATCATAGTGTGAACATTCTATTTGTGACATAAACAGTAAAATTATACCTCTCACCATAGATAAGTCTCACAGCAGTCCCAAACTGAAAATAGTAATTAAAAAATACCTTTCTGCAAAGCAAGAAAACTGGCAAGGAAGATACGGGCTGTGGACAACTCACCCTGAAACTATCAAGGAAATATTCATCTAGTCTCAACCTGCCACTCGACATTAAGTCCCTCCAGGAGAGTCAAAAATTCTCTTTAGACCATGTTGAAGAAGAAATTAAGACTTAATAAATTAAGAAGAAATTAGCCACTTACAGTTGTATTTCCATATTTTTGCAAATTTTTTCTGCTTTTGCCTGCAAAGGGCAATGATACACACAAAAAATAGTGACAATTATTTTTAGCATCCAGAATACCCCCTGTTTTGTGGTACAAAAGGTGGGTCGTTCATATCTTACTCTGCATTTGAACATCATATGCCAGGAAGAACTACTGCCTGTGAATGGCCTGGGCCTTTCTTCCATTTTTATTTATGTCTGCTTCTTTGAGATTTTAGTCAATGGATGGGGATATAATTAAAGAATGGTAAATTGTGCAGACATATAAAAGAAAAGGCTGGCAAAATACAGAGACACAAAACATCCAATAGATCTTCTAGAAACTACTTGGTAAAAGCAAAAGTAACAAAAAGTAACAAAAAGCAAAGGGGAGAGTATCTTTCATGCCAGTAAGAGAGCCTTTTTTGGAGGGTGAAAGGGAGAGAAGAATTTTCCACAGTCATCAACAAAGCATCTATTTAACGCTTCATCTTCAGTGAATACATGTAAAAAAGAAAACAGACCAATGACTTCCATTTAGAAATTCACAATCTGAAACAATCACACATTTCTCCCCAGTAAATGTACAGTCTATTCCTGTACACGTGGAACTCTCAACCGTCACTACACATTCTCTGCATGGTTTCAATGATCAGGATGCACAGAAGGAGTGTGCCAACTTCAGTCCACAACTGCAACAATGCTTGCATGAACAGCAAGACCACTGCAGAGTACGGGAATTAACACAGATAGCATTTCTGGTAGTGAATTAAATGGTAGTAGAAAGGCTATATTTGTAGAATGACTTTCAGCCCATGTATTGAAAGGAGAAACTTACTTGCATTTGAACAGCTATCCCCCACCCCAATTTTCCCTCTCATGGGAAGGCAGTCAACTTCACTTTCTGAAGGACTGAGTATTAGTAAGTACTTTCCTGTAGTTCTGATGTTCATCTTAAAGATTTTTTTTTAAGTTTATTTTTGACAGAGAGAGAGAGAGAGAGAGAGAGAGCGAGAGCATGAGCTGGGGAGGGGCAGAAAGGGAGGGGACACAGAATCCAAAGCAGGCTCTGAGCTGTCAGCACAGAGCCTGACGTGGGGCTTGAACTCATGAAGCATGAGATCATCACCTTGGCGGAAGTTGGACGCCCAACCGACTGAGCCACACACGCGCTCATAATGTTCATCTTTATTGCAATAGGCTTGAGGCCTTTTCATTGCTAACTGCGACATCATAATAAAAACCCAAATTTGAAACAATGTGACCCAGCATTGCTGCTTATAGAGATATGTTTTCTAGACATTTCAGGAAGAATGTATAAACATAAACATCAAATTCACTATAAGAATAATGGTAGCCAACATTTATTGAGCACTTCCTATGTGCCAGACACACAGATACTTGTCTCTCCTTTTGTGCACAAAGAAACTGAGACTTAGAAGAAAGGAGCCCATGGGGCGCCTGGGTGGCGCAGTCGGTTAAGCGGCCGACTTCAGCTCAGGTCACGATCTCGCGGTCCGTGAGTTCGAGCCCCGCGTCGGGCTCTGGGCTGATGGCTCAGAGCCTGGAGCCTGCTTCCGATTCTGTGTCTCCCTCTCTCTCTGCCCCTCCCCCGTTCATGCTCTGTCTCTCTCTGTCCCAAAAATAAATAAAAAAACGTTGAAAAAAAAAAAAAGAAGAAAGGAGCCCAACACCTGGCGGGGAGTGGGGAGCACGCTGCTGGAAGACCACAGTCACTGAGAGCGGAGGTTGGAGAGTCAGCGCTTTCTGCTTCTGCAGCTGATTTATTCAAGTTAACTAACCTCTCTGTGTCTTAGTCTCATCACCATGGAAATTAAGATAATAATAAATATTTCATAGGATCGTCGAACACGAGTGGGTTACGGCAAAAGGTTACACCAATTTCATCCTTCAACATGTTAGAGTACATTTAGTGAAACACGTGCAAGTGAAGATTTCTAAACAACTGAAAAACCCATAGGTACAAATGGAAAGGATGGGATCTTTAAAGAGGCACCTATACGCCCTGTCACTTTAAGTCACACACTTAATAGGAGGAAAAAAGACCCTGAAAGGTTGAGCACCTAACTGATCCCAGGTGTTATCTTTGAGGAAGGGTGATGGCCATGGTGGGAATTTTCACATTTTATTTGGTACATTTCTCTAGTGTCTGAATATATTACAGGTAGATTGTATTACTTCTGACAATTATGTAGAAACAATAAAGTTTAGTGTGAAAACAAACGCCAGAAAAAGAAAAATCAGTTTGTTTTTAGGTTATTATTTTTTTTCCGTAAAACTTTTTTTTTTAATATTTATTTTGGGGAGAGTGCAAATGGGGGAGGGGCAGAAAGAGGGAGGCAGAAGATCCCAAATGGGCTCTGTGCGGACAGGCTGACAGCAGCGAGCCTGATGTGGGGATAGAACTCACAGACTGTGAGATTAAGACCTGAGCTGAAGTCCGACGCTCGACCGACTGAGCCACCCAGGTCCCCCTCTCGTAAAATGCTTAATTAAAAAAATTCTTAAAACTACATCCTGAAGTAGGGATCCTTTCTTTTAACTACTTAATTTTTACTTCCTCTTCTGGAGAATTATTAAAAGTTAGTTTTATTCTAGTGGTTTCATGACAACTATTATAATAGGAAAAAATGATATTATTATGATAGGAACTAATAATGATACTGGGGTGATATGAAAAAATCTCGAACACTGAAGAGTCACTTTCAATTTTGAGTCGCAATGACTCCCCTCACCCTTTATCCTTGGGATAATGCTGCCGACATCCATGAACCATGCCATTCATGTATATAAAACTTTCATTTGATTTTGAAACTTATGCTAGGAAGCTTAGGGGTTTCTCTTTATACGTTACGTTCATTTCGGCAGGAAAAAATAAAAACACCTGCCATCTCAATAATAAAGCCAATCTGTCAACAGTGCATATCTATCCTAGAATCATATCACTAATTAATTCACAGATAAAATGTCTTATTTATGTAGATTACAATGATATGGCCTGCATGAAAATGACCAATATGCTTAAATTAACACTGAGTTTTATGTTTGGTGAACATCAAACACTGTGTCAATAAAAGATGAATCTATCTCTTCATTTAATGGTAGATTTTAATATTGCCTGTCGCAAATCTAGCTTGTTAAACACACATTTTCCTAATATTTACACATTGAGACATAAATTCAAGCTTTATGTTCCCAAATTCACACTTTTTGTGGCCTTTTGCAAGAGCAACTATTTTCACGTGTTAATCTGAATAAAACATACATGTGGTTTTATTTAGTATCGATAGCAGAGAAGAAGAAAAAAACATTTTCAATTCATGTAGTAGTTTTCTTAGCAATTCAATCAAGGAGTTGATCCAGGTTTCTGCATAGCATAATTTCGGTTAAACTCACACTGGTCCTTCAGGAATATTGGGATAATCTGCATATGCTTTCATTCATATGATCACAAAGTAATGTTAATGAAACACACACGTATATATCATTGGTCAATGTGATGGCTAAATAATAGAGGAAAATGTACGGGGGCATTGAGTTTAGAATTTTACATAATGCTTTCAAAATATCCTGGCTCTCCTTCAGTCTCACACAGGTCCTATGAGGTGAGTTAAAGCAGTTTATTACTCTCATATTATAGCTGAAAGAACTGAACTTACGTAGTAAAATGTAAAATTTTTGTTACATTCAAAACTCTGTTCACAAAAGGAAAAAAAAACATATGTATATATATAACTATGCACACATAGAAAACAAGTCAAAAGAGATTTATCTTTCCAGTATGAACAAAGTAAGACAAATCAAGATTTTATGCTGAAATGACTCCTATTAAATATTCCCCTACAGCACTATAATTACTCCATTTTTTAAACTGAGAGAGATCGTGTTTGTGAGAGGCAACAGAGGGCTATTTTTTAAGAGAACTGAAGGCAGGAGGGCTGGACAGATAGACACGTCTCGTACTATAATCGCTTTATTAAAAGACGGGGTTTTACATTCTTTCTGGCAAAGACCACAGAATTTCTCTCCAAAATCCTGCGTCTAGTTTTTTTGCAGCCATGTTGTGTAGAGGTAATTTATTTGCTTTGTGACGCGTATTTACTTGAAGCATGGGTTCTACAAGGGAAAGCACGGTTGCCGGTCTAAGCCTTTTGTGACATGCCTACCAGTGAAGGTATTATCTACCAGTTAGCATTTTCCAAGATGTTCGTGATGGTTACCTAACATGATATTCGAAAATGTCACTGTTTAAAATAACCATATGAAGTTAAAAGTTAATATTAGGTATAGCTTTTAAAAGTAATTTTCAATTTGGCTTCAACAAAGTGCATTAACTGGACGGCAGACAACACAGAGCGTTCATTTATTTTGAGTGCTCTTTGCAATCAGGTCAAATTCTGAATCTCTGCGATTTGTCATCTGACTCTACTACATGCAAAATCTAGAAAAGAAAAACTTGCATAAGAATGTGCAGGGCATTACTTATTTATATGTAAAACCTTTATTCTATTTTGTTATTTTAGATTAAATCCCGTTTCAATTCTATTCTCTCAGGGAAGCATTAACAGTTTGAGCTCAGCGTGAAAACCATCAAACACTTGAGCTGAAATTTAGATTGGGCAATTTTGTCTGGTGAAGTAGAAAAGGACATGTGGAAAGGCAAGGAACAGAATGGCTTATGGAAAGGCAGATGTTTTAATAACGTGTCATCCAGTGGGAGCTTCGGATATCTAAATTTAAATCTCTTGATATATTTAAAGAAAGTACGCTGAAGAGAAGGAATGCTCTTTTACTGAGAGAATTAATAAACTTATCTGTGTTGCGTGAAAGAGATCAGAAATGGCCAGTGGACTTTTAAAAGCAATGATGAAAAGAAAAAGAAAATTTAACCTCAGGCTTGCAAATGTGAATGGACAGAAGGCACGTTCAGAATTTCTATTGTGATCTCTGCCCTTGGCCAACGTGGCATGTTGTGACAATGGGTGTATAATCAAGTTGCTGGATCTATCAGGCAGCAAGGAGAGGCGGTAAAATTACAAAAGGAATTCTGAGTCCACTTAAAGATGACATTTTAATAAAAGACGATACTAATGTATGGTTTTAAATATTTGTTTTTATAGCCTTTTCACAGGGAGATAGGAAGGTGATAATAATACGGTATGATAATGTTACATTAAAATAAACTCCAAGCTTGTAGCGCATTTATATTTTATGGACTGATTTTCACGAGTGAAACTATAATTGTTGCTTTTTGAAGAGAATGGCTACACATAAAATACCAGGAGTCTCCCAGTGTGCTCATTTATAAGCTCTGTCCCATTAAGGGTAATTGAAGTATTTGCCACTAGCATTTAATTGATATGATTATAATTTTATGTAATGTTTAGAGACAACTTTTAATATAATCCAGTTCATTTCTCATGTCCAAGAGCAAGCTGCAAATCTTACTCCATCTCTAATGATTTAAATAGGCTATCCTGTCTTTTTGCAAAGGGCAGAGGATTGGTTAGACCACTTAAAAATCCCTTAACCCACACTCAAACACATAAAGCCAAAATTGCGTGCTTGTGTTTTTCTCCTTGAAAGTACGCACATGACTCACAATGTATAAATACATATGAGTAACTGGAAACATCATCTGAGACCATGAATCATACCCAGATGCTCATGCTCCAATTAGTTGGATCCAAACAATTTTTGGTTGCTAGAAGCAAGTTGGTGACTGAAAATTTCAAATTCTGATAAAATTATTTTATGTATAGAAGACAACTCTTTTTTAAACAAGGCTCTACCTGGGAGCAATGGTCAGATCATATTTTGGGTGGCCTTGGGAATATAGTAATGGAAATATCACTTATATAGATAGCGGTAATGTGTGTGTGTGTGTGTGTGTGTGTGTGTGTGTGTACTCCAAATATATTATCAGAAAAAAAATACTGGGGCGTCTGGGTGGCTCAGTCAGTTAAGTGTCTGACTTCAGCTCAGGTCATAATCTCACTGTTCATGGGTTCAAGCCCCACACTGGGCTCTGTGCTAACAGCTCAGAGCCTAGAGCCTGCTTCAGATTCTGTGTCTCCCTCTCTCTCTCCCCTCCCCTGCTTGTGCTCTGTCTCTTGAAACTAAATAAATGTTAAAAAAAATTTTAAAAATGCAAAAATTAGTGACCTAATATATTTTGCATTTTTCCTGAATTTTCAAGTACAAAATAAGCAAAAGTGAGAACCATATCTTTTAAGTGTAAATGTTACTAAGTCAAGAGAAAACAGGAAATATAAAAACAGCTTAGAAGGGATCTTAAAAGATCACTTATTGAAGCCTCTGATTTTCAGGGCATTTTCTCCTCTGCAGTTTTCATTTGAGGTAACTAGATCATAGAAGAATGTGGGGATTTGCTGAGGGCCATAGAACTAGCCAGTGGGAGGGTGGAAGCAATGTAACTGACACATAGTAGGATCCTGAGAAATATTCTTTGCATAAGTGATTAGATGGATGAATGAATGAATAATGAATGAACGAGCAAAGGAATAAATGAAGAAATTAGTTAGGTTTTCCTGTTTCCTCTTGGACAAATTACCTAACCTCAGCAAGCCACAATTTCCAGGTTGGTAAAATGAAGCAAATAACACAAGAGTCTGCAATTTTCCCAATCAATGTGATGACGCAGGTGTACCTAGTGTGTGCGTTTCCAGAAGGTGCTGGACACATAGGAACTGTTACAATTACTCAACTTCTTTTTGGAAATGATTGTCAGAGTTGCAGTCAGAGAACTGTCCTTATGTATAAACATCCGAGGGCTTGTGTGGATAAGGCTTTTCCTCTACTTAACTACATGAATAGACGAGGTAGTTTTGAAGCCTCAGAAACCTTTACTGTGGCCATCACAAACTCATTCAAAACATTTATGGGCACATTCTTTAAGAAAGTGTAACAAATAGTTCTTCGAAATGAGCCGTACATTCTTTTAGGTTTAGCAGGTAATTCCCTCTCCCCTCCCTTGAATGGGATGTATAATTTAAGATTATTGCATGCTGTGCTTTGAAAAGTAATGCTTTTCCACCCCCATGACCCTGCAGAACACTGAACAGAGAACTTCCAAAAGCTGCCACTACTTCTCTTCCAGATGTGACTTTCAGGGTTCAAGGCATTCAGTGAATGTATGTATTGCACCCTAAAAATATACCTGTCATAATTGGATCGAATTGCTTGTCTGTAGCTCCCTGGAAGGGGGAGTATACGGTAAATTCCCAATAATTGTACATGAAAAGTGGCATAGGTTAAACAGGCTCAGGAGTGAGTTCTG
The DNA here is from genome assembly GCF_024362965.1 of Panthera pardus. Classification (NCBI taxonomy): domain Eukaryota; kingdom Metazoa; phylum Chordata; class Mammalia; order Carnivora; family Felidae; genus Panthera; species Panthera pardus. The sequence continues at coordinate 13,117,261 of NW_026526688.1, read as the reverse complement.
GCTGCATTCGGAGCCAGCTCGAATAACACCTACCCCACTTATCCAAAGCATTTCAATTTCATATTCATTGTGCTAGGTTTGCCTATATTATCAATGTCAAAAAACTAAAAAGTCTTATCTTTAACTTTCATTCCGGGGCTTCAAAAGAGCTTTGAATTTGCATCTTACTCTAGGGAAGATGTAGCTTGAAAACATTTTTGCCCAGCTTGCTCCATTAATTTCTGAGGAAAATGCACCTACTGCTGTGAATATGACAGTTCTCAACCTTGGTGTTTTTACAGGATGTCCCTCCCCAGGGAACAGTCAGCACCATTGCGACTTCCCGGCTGGAAGCTCACCACCCGCCGGTAATCATCTCAGCTCAGCTGCAAGGGGAGGCCGCGGCTGGGATGAACCAGATGCCCCTTGCCAGAGTCCAGGAAAAGGAGAACGTCAAGGTTTGGGGGGCGGAAATACATTTTAAGTGATCACCTACATTCGCTTTGAAGGATAATTTGCCTATGCCAGCGCTGGCTCAATTATCAGCCGCACTTAGTCCTTTTTTATGTACTAGAAAGCTTTAACTTAAGATAATCTCCCTCTTGCCTATCAAATATTTTCCCCCAATTACTTCCATTGAGTCAGGGACAAAATTCATTTTGTAATGATTATCTGACTCAGGTAGAGCTGGTTTTCTAACTCTAGGCTGAAGCCACTGACAAGGGCACAAAAAAGGATTATTTTTCAGCAGTTTTCAGCTCAGCTAAATCAGCAGATAATGGCATCTATGATGCAGAGTGATTTTGACCTGAAGCCCTTCTCATTGTTAATGTGTCTCACATCTCAAACATGCCACAGAGGCAAAAATATTCTATAGACATCTTCACTGTCTCCAGAGAGCAAAAGGAACATTTTTAGGGATTCTTGATTTTCACACTTTCGGTCAATTAACAGCAATTGCTCAATAAAACCTCCAGAACTCTGTTCCTTTTTTCACAGTGTTTTCACATGGATGAGTGCCAGCTAATAAATGCAGAGAGAGAGAATTCATTTGCATGACTTTGTTATGTTACAACCTGACGGTCTACACAGGCCCCAGTAAAGACACTAAACAAAACTTCTTAAGCCTCTGCCAAAGGGGGAATAGAGGCTGCAATTCACTGGTATTAGAAGTTATTCAGATGTGAACAGGTACCTTATTCAGTGAAAAATCCCCAGAGACTAGATTAGCCTTTGCTACACAAATTATATTTCTATAATAATCATTATATTCTCTGACAAAATATTTCTGAGGTAATTGCATTTCCCCCGTCTTTTGAGGACTACACTGTTATTCATTTTAAGATATTTATTGCACAATTACTTGCTTACAACTGTTTTTCTAACCTTGGAGTCTAGAATCTCTTTAACGGCCAAGGAGCTAGGTGGAGGGTGATGTGAATGAGGCAACGGGCAGGGGATACGCTGTGTCCAACTCAACCAGAGCAACTGAAAATTTATCTGCTTTGTATATTGGATTTCCACGTAAGGAAAAAAGTTAAAAAATCACTGGGCAGAAATATCGAAACTTTCATTATCATATTTGGGATCTGACATAGCATAGCAACTCAACAGATATTCAAAGGATAGATGATTAAAACTATTTGGTGTATTTCTTAGAATTACTTTCTCATCTTTCATGGTGTGTCTGTATTAACTGGCAAAATTGTTTTAAAAAAATTGACCTTATCACAATATTTTAAAAACAGTATTTCAAAAATGGAATTGTATTTTAAGCTGAATTTTTTAAAAATTGAAACTATCACAATAGTCGAGTGATATATACATGCATGTATATGTGTGTGTGTGTGTGTGTGTGTGTATTTGCATATATACACATAATTATATAACTACAGTTGGATTAAATGGCTAAATGGTAAGAAAGGTAAGTTGAAAATGAGCAACCAGTAGGTGTGCCTTGTGTCATTAGTGAATCTTAGCCACGATCGTCCAAAACCTAGTCAAGAATGATGGCTTGGCTACATAACAATGGCCTCAGCCTGATCTGTAGCGGTGACAAGTTCATCTCCACAAATAAGCTGATGGATGGATCCTTGTCTTCATCTGAAATTTTAATATTTTGTCCATTACAGATTTTTTTGCATTAATTTTGATTTTTAGAAACGGTTTCATTAAAACACTGTTTATCCTATTACTGAATTCTTGGTACCAGCCTGTTAAATTTTGCAGCTGATATGGGCATGTCTATTACAAAGAGGGTTAAGCAAAATTATATCTAGATCAGCCTAACTCAAAACTATCTCTACTATTATGACCAGGGTTCACAGAGGTACTGTTCTAAAATGTATTGGCTCATCTAATTCTCACGCGTCTACAGAAGTAGGTACTATTACACAGAGGCACAGAAAGCACAGGTAAACTTCCCAGTATATACACACACAGTAGCCATAAGAACCCAGACTGAAGCCAGACAGGCTGGATCCAGGGCCCAATGCTTTGAACAATTATGCTGCACGACTACTCAAAACATAATTTAACAAAAACAACTCCTCTACCCCAAATAAGTTCAAGAACAAGAACATATGTTCACCACCCCACCCTCGTGTCTAGAGGATTATCTGGCCCTTCCCCCAACCTCCGAAGATCATCTCACCTGTGTGTCAGGAACTGTCCCCTCATGAGCATCTCTTCTGGCCTCCTCACCCAAGGACGTGTCTGCAAATAGGCTCCGTGGTGGGGGCGCCCTTCGGGGCTCCCCCATTCCTGAACTGTACCCTGTCCAACTGACTTTATGCCCTCTGTTGAACAAAAGAGCAAATCTCTTTCCCATGCATGTCCTACTTTGCCTCCAGGACCCCAAGTTCTCCAGTCACTTGAGTTGCTTGTACGAAGGGCCGTTTCACCTTCTGCCTGAATACTACCATCCTATTATATGCCTTTTGTTCTCATTTCCACCCTCATCTTCCTCAAGCACATGTCCAACAGCCTCTCACCTCCTCTTATAAATCAATGACAAAGGAAAAATAAGCCAACCCCTGTGCATATCAGACTTTTGGACAGATGCCTGGGCAGGTGGCCAACAGCCTCAAAAATCCAAAATCATTTTGGGCTTAGAGGGCACCGCCCTCCATATATGCTTGACGCTGGGTGAGGTTAGGGACTTAACACTTGCATCTAAGGCTTGAATCCAGGTTTTTACCAACCGAATCCACAGCTTTGTTGGCTCCTTTCTTTCTTTCTTTGTTTGTATTAATCACAACAGAGCTGCGTGGAGATACCCAGCACAGCAGCCCCTACCACTACTGGGTCCAGTGGAAGGGTGAGTGATTCCAGTTCCTGAATCTTTGCAAAGATATGTGTAAAGTAATGGTCTAAGTGAAATACTAAAATAATAATGTTGTTGACAATGATAATAATAACATCCGGAAATGTGATAATTTCTAAGCAAGTGGATGTAGGATTTGAGATCTGAATTATCCATTTATCTCCACTGGCACCCTGTATTACCTAAACTTTTGTACTTCAATTATGGTTGGTAAACTTAGACTCTCATTTTCTTAGTTCAGATAAAATTTGTATTAATATTTTTTAAATAAGATGCTCTGCTTAAAGGGCTCTTACAACGAACAATATGGAGGATGCCTGCATGGCTCGGTCAGTTAAGTGTCTGACTCTTGATTTCAGCTCAGGTCATGATCTAATGGTTTTGGAGTTTAAGTCCTGCATTGGGCTCTGTGCAGTGCCCCAGCACAGCCTGCTTGGGATATTCTATCTGTCTCCTGTCTCTCTGGCTCTCCTGTACTCATGCTCTTTCTGTCTCTCTTTCAAAAATAAAATAAAATAAAATAAAATAAAATAATAATAACAATACGGAAGCCAATAAGGCAACTTTTCATGCCAGTCAAGGACTAGACACTTTGAAAAATCAATATGCAACACCTTAGTTCTCAGTAGCCAGTGATAAAGGGACTTTTCAAAAATTATGTCTAATTAAAAAAAAAAAACACTCAAAACAAACAAAAAAACTAAGCAAATTCTGTGGTAAATGAAAAACATGTCAAATAAGTCAAAGACATGTTAATAACTGGGGAAAATAAATTAGTTATTTCATATCAAGGAGGTAAAATTACTGGTGTTTGATAGAACGCTGCACCTTACGACCTCTAACAGTGCTACTGCATAAGCCTGTTTCATATATATGCTGGTGCTGGAATCTGGTTTTCTAAGCCAATCATTACAATCATTTAAAGATGAACAAAAAGTGGCAACAGCAAATACTTTGAACAAATCCTATTATACTATGGGCTGGTTTATTTTGAGAGATCTCCAAAGGGAACAAGGCTAAACAGGTTTAAATCCAAGCTCTTTGAAAGAGGAAATACTTGGTACCTAAAACTGAAATGGAAATCTGGAGGCAGAAATACTTCAGGAGGCTCCCATCGCCGTGTGATCCTCTCTAGGAGTGATATGATTTAGGGAACACGTTATTTTGGAAATGTGTCATTGACTGACAGAGCAATCTTCTAACGGTCTATTTCAACACCCGGCTTCCCTTCCACACAGACAGGACTAGAGTACAAGTGAAACAGGTTACCATGAAGTAAGTATGTGGTATTAAGCAAATACTCCACTTTAGATGGTATAGATATAGATGTAGATACAGATATATCCGTGTGTGTATAAAGGCTGAAGAAAAATTTTTTAAAAAAGAGCTTTGAAAAAAGCACCTAAGTGTAGCTTTTCCTCAAAATTATTGCTCTACAAAGACTCAGCAAACTGAAAATGACCAAATATATGTTAAAATATTTTCTCTGTTTAAGGTAATTTATTATATGGTTTAAAATCCCTGACTTGATCTTGAAATAATTTATTTAATACATTGGTAAAGAATGCATTTTAAATAATTTTGATATTCTTTCATTGTTGAAGCTACCTTTCATTTTTCTCAATTAGTAAATCTTGCACCATGAATTGGCATAAAGGAGCCACAGTAACACGTTGGGAAGGAAAACATTTCATTATCCCATGTGCTATGTCCTGAGATGAATCATATCTACTGGAGTAATACAGCATGCTGTGCATAATAATTGGACTTAATAATAAGACATCATGGAGGTTCTGCTATTTTCTTGCGTATATGTGCATAAAATGACTCTGAGGTTATAATTAAGTAGTGTTTTAAGAGTATAAGTGTAAAGATAGCACGTTCCAAGGATAACAATTTAATAAAGTCTAATTTTATCAACTTGTTCATTTTTGGATGAGAATACAGTTTAAGGAAAGTATATAAGTTATTATTTTAAATCGACAGAAAAAGGACCGGAAAATTCATTTTTCACTTAACTGTTCGCAACAATTTTCTGGAAGTGGTATTCTGTTACCTTCATGTAAGACTACAGACATTTAGGAATGACTTATAACTTTTCTGTCAGCTTTACTGTTCTGGCAGTGAACCATGGCTTGCTTACTTAACTCTAATGCTATTCAAAACTATGTCTAGACCCAATTTCTAAGAACAAAACGCAATTTTAATGAATAAATCTCTTCAAAGTTGACTGACTGCAAAGCAGCTACATTTCTTTCCAAACAGCGTTATAAGACATTTGAGCCAAAGTTAGGTCATTGTTTCCTAATTGCCATGATAATTTATAACAGTGGAAGTAATCACAAGTCATATTGTGTAAGGAAAGGAAGAAAACAGAAAGGATTGAGTAAATCTGAATACGAGGGTGTACTGTAATATATTTCAGTTCAAAGAGAAGCAAGATTATATTGTACTACTATGCCAGTAATTATAACATTGCATCACTACAAATCAAAATTTATGAAACACCTAGAGCAAACCAATGAAGAATTTTTGCGGGACAATTGAGGGCCACTTGACTAAAAACAAATAACGTTTAAACATTTTATACTAGATATTTACATCTAACACCTGTAGATCAATCATTTATCAATTTTACAAGGATAGTGATTAATGCATATATGTACCAAAAAATATTCTGACATCCAACCTGACATGTTAGATTTACAAACTGATACACCACAAGGAAGCAAAAGGCAAATTTACATAGAGGAGGCAAATGGGTCCATTGGAATCAAAAGAAGTTAGTAAAATGTAGTGACATTTCCAAAAGCTGTATTTGTAAGGAAAGCTGAGGATATCATGTGAAAAGCATGTTAAATCAGTGAGTGCAAAGGCAAAATGCTGGCAAAACTCAAACACTTATAAAAAGTTGAAATTTAGGTTGGAATGATAAAAAGACAGGCATCCACATCAAGGACTTGGCAGCGATGTAGAGTGAGAAACAGATCTAAGATTTCATTTTCCCGCTGTAGATCCTAGGCAAACTAGTTGGAGAAAAACTCCAGCACTAATGTGTTATACTACATAAACGTAGTTGCAAAAGGAAGCAAGAGAATTGAAGATGAAGGGGTTTAAGAGTACTATGCAGATGGTGGCCGAACATTCATGATCAGTTGTGGCTTAAGTTGACTGGGATTCCCATCTGGGGAGGATGCATACAGAAATAGAAACCACTCTATGTTTGTCCTTTCCTATGTAAAATACAATTTAAGCACATTTGCAATAAATAGAGATAAGATGTAAATGAGAAAAGAAGGAAATCAAACCCGTGGTCTAACTAAGGAAATACTTTGCCTTTGTGTATGTGATTTTTTAGATTTCACATTATATTGGGTTGAATAAATTTAATGATGTTACTTGAAATGGAATCGAATCATGTTGTTGGCTGTAAATTCTAAATTATTTACCCTGGAAAATCTTTAAAATACATAATGTAGGATCAATCTTTTTTCTTGAACATGATGAAAGTACTGAAAATAAGTGTTATTGTCATCCAATAACACAGAGATCGCTGACTTTTCTTTGTTTAAAATGAAAAAAAATCCCTGTGTCATAAACATTCAAAAAAATGTTATCAATAGCAGTGAATCTTTAACTTCTTTTATTTCTCGCTATTCCCCTCTGTTCCCTTTGTTTCAGATCCTGGATTTACACTTTCCCCGTGTCACTTTACACTCATTTCCTTTATCCTTCCCTTATCCACACTTACTTCTTTAAAGGAACTTTGCAATCTGGAGTATTTTTTAACTCAGTTTAACTATTTTTCATTGCCCTTTTAATTTTTTTTTTTATCCACTGAAAGGAGATAGTCCGTGGAATAATCAGATATATATCATACTGCATTTGTGATCTAAGCAACTTACACCTTGAATAAGATGATAATGTAAATCTGTATTCATAAAACTGTTACTCAGTTTCCATTTGTCACAAAGAATAAGTTCAGAGTTTTTACATAAAATGGACTAGAGAAAAAACTATGAATGTGTCAAAAATTAATTAAAATAAAAAAGAAATGTATTTTTTTCCCCTAGAAAGAGCACCAATGACAAATTTTGAGACAAGGAGCGAGGAAGATCTACAAAATGAGTCAGGGGTACTTCTTAAAAGGCTTGGATAACATAAAAATATTGTGCTAAGATGATCAAGACTTTTGTAAGAAAAAACTGGACAGAAATTTGAGAGGAATATTTTCCTTCAATATGTGTATGTATGGGGCCAGTATTTCACATTTTGAACAAGCGTTCTCCTAAACATCAATATTAAAATATATAATAACATGTTATGTCTCTAGTATGAAATCACAAAGCCATATAAAATGTACAAACTACATAATTGTAGAGGGCTTGTTTTTCTAATATAGAACAAGCTGAGTGACTTTAAATGGTCTAAATAGTTATTACAAGCTGACTGTGATGTGTTCTTCCTTCTACCTTTCCAAGAATTTCTTGTATTTTAATAATGGATTCTCAAAGAATAAATTGCAGACACACAATCCGTTTCTGAAAAGTGTGGGCGGCTCACACAGCGTGACGCGATCACATCATTCCTTACAGCAACGCCGCCCTTAAACCCCACCAGACACGGCCTTCCTCCCATGAACACAGTCGTCCCACATGGTGACGTGGGTGTCAGGAGTGTGATTGCTCGAATGAGCCATGGCGTGTAGGCTGCATCTGATTCACCGTCTGAAGGTGCAGTGTGGAGTCCAGTGAGGAGTTTCAGAATGAGGCATTCTAGAGGGGGTTATGGCCGTCTTTGGTGGCCTCGTCTTTCGCTCTGTAATGTGATGTGCACGTCTCTCGTAATTTCCTTATCTGACCTCTCCTCTCTGTGGTGCTCACTGCCAGTGCCACATTGAAATCGTGGAGGGAAGTGAGCCTGAAGAACTCTTCTGAGGCTGTGGGTTTGTCAACCCTGCTGACCTTTTAAATTACATTCCTGTAACATCTTTTTACTATTTTTAGTTTAAAGTTTATTTACTTATTTTAAGAGAGAGAGAGGGAGCTCACACATGAGTGGGGGAGGGGCAGAAAGAGAGGAAGAGAGAGAATCCCAAGCAGGCTCCGGGCTCTCAGTGCAGAGCCTGATGCTGGGGCTCAATCTCATAAACCATAAGGTCATGACCTGAACCAAAATCAAGAGTCAGACGCTCAACCCAGTGAGCCACCCAGGCACCCCATCTTACTTTTTAAAGTGTAATTTTTACAGCAACTAGAATCCTGCTAGAAAAGAAATATAACATTTATATAAATATTTCTATATATTTGTATAATTCTAAAATTACTCATTTCAAAAGGTTTTGCTTTCATCCAACTATCATTTTGGGATGATGTATTTTTAGAAGAATGGAGTGTAAGGAAAATTGATAAGAATACAGTTTCTACGTAGAAGCACTCTTTGCTCTTAAGCAAAATCCGACGCAACAAACTGCTGAGTTGATCACTCTGACAAATGTATTATTCAGTCCAATATAAATTTAAAAAATACAGAAGTTGTAATAAATATGTGAGTTCAACAACTTTTTGCTCAATTTTTTTCTTTTAACACATCTATGTATTGATCCTATTAAAGAACATCATAATAGAAAATAAAAATTAAAAAAACATGGTTACAAAATTTCTTTATCTTTTGAAAAATCTATCTTTAAAAAAAAGGTTTAACCCTGATTCAAACCATATACAAAAATCACCTCAAACTGGATCATAGTCAAAAATTTAAGGGTTAAAACTGTAAAATTTTTAGAAGAAAACATAGGCGATGGGGCACCTGGGTGGCTCAGTCAACCAAGTATCCGACTCTTGATTTTAGCTCAGGTCATTATTTCATAGTTCGTGAGATTGAGCCCTACTGTAAAGTCTGCTTGGGATTTTCCCTCTCTTTCTCTCTCTCTCTCTCTCTCTCTCTGCCCCTCCCTTGCTCACACTTGCTCTCTGTCTCTCAGGATAAACATTAAAAAGAGAAAAAGAAAGCATAGGAGAATATTTGTTTGGGTCAATGATTTCTTAGATATGAATGCAAAAGCCCAAGTAACAAAAATAATAGATTAAAATTTTTAAAACTTAAAAACATTTCTGTATCAAAGAAAGCCATCAAGAAAATGCGATGACAGTCCCTAGAATGACAGAAATCTTTGCAAATCATATATTTCATAAGGGAATTTTATTCAGCACATATAAATAACTCTTACAAATCAACAACAAACAGAAAAAAGAATAAATTAACAATTAGGTAGTGATTATGAATAGAATTTTCTCAAAAGATATGTAGCTGGCCAATAAGCACATGAAAAAAATGCTCAAGACCAATAGTCATAAGGAAAATGTAAATCAAGCCAACAATTAGATACCATTTCAAACATACTAGAATTTTCTACAATAAAAAAGGTAAATCATTACAAGTATTGGTGACAATGTGAAGAAACTAGAACGCTTGTACATTGCTGGTCGATAGTAAATTTACACAAGTATGTATATATTTTTTTATGTTTATTTCTTTTTGAGACAGAGAGGAACAGAGCACGAGCTGGGGAGGGGTAGAGAGAGAGGGAGACACAGAATCCAAAGCAGGCTCAAGTCTCTGAGCACAGAGCCCGACGCGGGGCTCGAACTCACGAACCACAAGATCATGACCCGAGCCGAAGTTGGACGCTCAACCGACTGAGCCAGCCAGGCACCCCTAAAATTACACAAGTATTTTTGAAAACATTTTGACAGTTTTTAAAATGTGACACGATGAGTTGCCATAGGACCCAGTGATTCTACTCTTAGACATATACTTAAGAGAAATGAAAACATGTTCACACAAAAACCTTATATACAAATGTTCCCTGTAGCATTTCTTAATAATAACCAAAAAGTATGAACAATCCAAATGTTCATTAAATAATGAATGGATAAACAAACTGGGGTACAGTCACACAATGGAATATTATTTGGCCTTCAAAAGGAATTAAGTACGAATATGTGTTACAACATGGATGAACTTTGAAAACATATGCCAAGTGAAAGAAGTCAGTCACAGAAAGACACCTATTCTGTGATTGCCATTATAAGAACTATGCAGAACAGGCAAATCCAGAAACAGAAAGTAGACTCCAGAAGCAATAAAGTATGTGTCCCAGGAACGAGGGAGAGGGAAGATAAAGAGTAACTGCTAAAAACATTGGGGTTTTGGGGGGATGGGGGAGTGATAAAAATGTTTTTAAATTTTGACAGAGATGATAGACAGTTGCACGACCCTGTGAACATACCAGAAACTGCTGAACTGTACACTTTAAAAAGGTGAATTTTATATGTGAACTGTACCCATAAAGCTGTTAGATAAAAATATTTCCTACTAACAACTATAACCCAAATCTTTAATTATTTCCATTTTGGATTAAACAAATACTTATTGAATGCCACTGTTTTTAGTGTAGCTCCAAAAGAAAAGAAATACATTGTTTCTATCCTAAAAAGAGAGGGGAAAAAAAAAACCTAGTTGAATGAGGGGTTGTGGGTAAGATTAATGTAGACATAGAATAATGTCATCAAATATGAAATAGTCCTAAAATAAGAAATACACAAAATACTTTGGAATAGACAGAAATTGACAGACTATAACTGAAGAGAAAAGATTAAATAGGAAACATGACAAGTACAAACAAACTGCCAATGAGTTAGAAATCAGAAAAAGCATCAAGGAAGATATGAAAATTGATGTGTATCTTAAGAGCACAGGATTTTGGTAGGTAGGGTGGTGGGAGAGGAGAGTCTATCCAGAAGAAACCGCATAAGGAAAAGGCTAGGGGCAAGTGGGTAGTAAGTAAGTGAGTAGTAAGTTTGATTGATTTAATCGAATACAGGTGAAGTGTTTGTACTGAGGAAATGAAAATGAATAAAATCCAGTCCCTACACTCAAAGGTGACCATTTTGTAAGTCAGAAAAGGAAGCCAACACTTAATATGCAATGTAAAATATGTTTCATAATTAATGGGATCACTCTGAATGGAGATGTGCTCAGTAGGAAATTGACTCAGGTTGAAAAAGTGGGGTTGGTGGTAGTTTCCCAGTGAGAATGATACATTAAATATATTGGAAGGAAGAAAGAAGGAAATAAGGAAGGATGGAAGGATGAAAGGGAAGAAAGAAAGAAAGAGAATAAGGAAAAGAAAAAAAAAAGGAAAACTTTCTGTTTCCGTGAATGTTTGAGTAATATGAACCAGATATACCCATCCTGTCTTAAACAATGATAAAACTGGATATGATACTTGAAACAATAGTTTGCAGACATCAGATGATGGGAAGCATAGGATTCTGATCCCTGAAACAAATAATGAGTTGAGCCTCAAGACTGTCCCAATTCACAACCTGGAAGCACATTCCTAGCCATGGCACAGAAGGAGGAATCCAAAAAGAGCCCAGCCATCTCACTGAGGAGAGGAGATAAAGAACCGAGTTCAGAGAGTCCAAGGCAGCTAACACAAACGGGGCACAGTGTTGCAGAGAACTCTGGATATCTGCAGATGGGTCCTACTCCCTTGAACTTTTCATCTGTCCATGCATAAGAAGAAACGACCCAACGCTGGGGGAAGAACTACTGGAAAGAAGCAGTACCATCACTGGAAAGTCCCAGAGATTACTCAGGGTTAAGAGATGCTTGTGTCACCATCAGCTAGAATGGAATGTCATCATAATATATGGACATGTTTATAGATTTCTCATATCAAGTATCATTTTAAATATTGAGACTTCAATGGTCCTAAAGTTGCTCTAGAGCCTAAGAGATCTTTTTTTTTTTTTATTTTAATTTTAAGTTTTTTAGAGAGAGAGAGAAAGAGGGCATAGAAGGGGGAGAGGGGCAGAGGGAGAGAGAAAGACAATCCCAAGTTGAACATGAAGCCTGATATGGGGCTCAATCCCACAACCTTGGGATCATGACCTGAGCCAAAATCAAAAGTCAAATACCCAACCAACTGAGTCACACAGGTGTCTCCTAACAAGTCTTAAAATTTAAAAGCAAATATAGGAAGGATCAAACTAAATCCAAGTAACCTAAATGTATGTTAGAACAAGATCCAATACTTTTGTTGTAAAGAATGAAACAAAATCCAGAATCAAAAAATGTGATGATGTCTACCATCTAATCCAAAATGAGTAGACGTGCAAAAAAACCCAGCAAAACATGAGTCATAACTAGGAGAGAAACCGAGCAACTGAACGAACAGATTTGGATGAAAGAAGATGGGGTTTTCAGGAATGAGCATTAAAGCAGCCACTGTAAAAATGCTCCATAAATTTAGGAATATTGAGAAAAATACTAACACAATGAGGAGAAATAGGAAAATCATGAAAAAGGAATTGAAATGAAACTTCTAAAGATAAAATATCTGAAGTGAAAAGTAAACTGGATAAGTGTAATGTAAAAAATAGAAGAAAGATTACTGACCCTAAAAACACAGCTAGAGAAATAATCCAAACAAAGTGGGTAAAGAAGGCAGAGGAAAACAAAATCAACAGAGCGCCAATTACTTGTGGAAAAACCTCAAACTATTTCATATAAGTGTAAGAGGGTTCTAGAAAAGAAGGAGCTGGACACACAAAACTCTGAAGAAATTATGGCTAACTTTTTTCCAAATTTGAAGAAAACCATAATCCCTCAAACCAAAGAAGCTCAATAAATTTCAAACAGAATAAATGCAAATAAGACCACATCAAGGAACAGTAAAACCAAACTGCTAAATAACAATGATAAAAAGAAAAAGCTTAAAAGAAGGCAGGGGAAAAAAGATACAGCAGGTGTAGAGGAAGAATGGTAATAGACTGTAACAGAAATGTAATGACAGTCAAAAAGAGAAGCAGCATCTTTAAATTACAAGAAAAAAGTCAACAGAGAGTTCTATATTTAGTGAGAATATTTCTCAAACACGAATAAAATAAGGCCTTTTGTCAGATAAACAAAATCTGAGAGAATTCATCATCAGCAGATATGCACTGCAAATTATAGCAAAAGATGCTTATCAAACAAGGAAAACTATAAAAGACAGAAATTTGGATGTTCAGAGATAGATGAAAACCTATGAACATGGTATTTGAGTAAGTAGCGATTATTTTTCTTTATTTTAATCATTTTACAAGATAGTTAACCCTTTAAAATAAAACACTGTAATGGCATATTGTGGAATTGATAATACACAAAAGTAAAATATATGATAACATTAGCACAAAAGATAAGAGAGAAGAAATGAAGGTATATAATGTTGCAAGTTTCTCACCCGACAAGTAAAGTGGCAGGATGCTACTGAAAAGTCGTCTGTCATAACTTAAAGGTGTACTGTAAGCCCTAAAGCAACCACTTAAAAAAAATGGAGCTAATAAACCCACAATAAAGATATAATGGAATACTAAAAATATTCCTTTAATCTAAATTAAGGCAGGAAAAAGATGAAAACAACATCTGGCCAAGTGGAAATATATAGGAAATTGGGAACTTTTCACCAAATCATTTAAATTAATGATATATATTTATACATATACATACAAATGTATAAATATACATATACATATGTATAAATACATATTTTATAAACTATCAATATAGAAATAAAAGTAGACTCCAACTAAAAGACAGAGATTGCTAGACTATATAAAAAGGCAACACACAGATATATACTGTTTATAACAAACCTACAGCAAAATCATATTACTGGTGAAAGCCTGAATGCTTCATCTCTAAGATCAGTAACAAGGCATGGTTCTCTGTTCAGATTTATACTGGAGATCATAAATTGGAGACAATAAACAAAACTGCCTTTATTCACAGGTGAAATGATTTTTCAATTATACTATGGAATATACAAAATAATTCCTAAAACTGATAAATGAGTTTTGTAATGTAACAGAATACAGTAACAATATACAAATATCAATTGTACTTCTAAGTATGAGAAACAAAGAACTGGAAAATAAAAATTTATAACAGATGCCATTTAAAATAGCATCAATATAATGAAATATGTAGAGATAAATTTTTTAAAAAATGTGTGCGGTCTTTACACTGAGAACTACAAAATATTGCTGAATACAAGACCAAAATAAATGAGAAGCGATTAGGAGACTGAATCTTGATAAGAGTTCAATTCTCCCAAGATTGATTTATATTTTCAATGCAACTCTAATCAAACTTTGAGCAGGTTTTCAAGTTTAAAAGGCTGTGATATATACATGGCAATGCAAAGGAACAAGAGTAGCGAAAATAATTTTCAAAAAGGAAAAAAAGATTTACCATATTTGAAGACTTACTATAAAGCTACAGTAATTAGGACAGTATGTGGTACTGGCATAAAGATTGATAGAACAAATCAGTCTATAAATAGACCCATTCTTATATAGCCAATTGGTTTTGGACAGAGTTCCAGGGAATTCAGTGAGGAAAAAATGACTTTTGAACTCATGGTGGAGGAACAATTGGATGTCGTATTGAAAAACAGATATAAATCAGATCTGAATATAAAAACCAAAATGATGTAATTTCTCAGAGAAAATGTAGGTGAAAACATTTGTCACTTTAGATGACACAAAGATTTCTTAAATAGGATATAAAAAGCCCAAATCTTAAAAGCCCCCCCCAAAATTAATAAACTCTACTTAATCAAAATTTAAACATGTTTTCTTCAGAAGACACTACTAGGAAAATGGAAAGGATAGTCACGACTGGAGAAGATATTCGCAGAACATATATCTGAAAAAAGATTTATTCAGAGTACATGAAGTACTCAATAAGAAGATAAGTAACTCTCTATTTAAATGGGCAGAACATTTGATCAGATAGATGCATTTTTTTTAAAGATTTTATTTGTAAATGATCTCTACACCCAACATGGGGCTCGAACTCACAAACCTGAGACACGTGTGCTACCAACTGAGCCAGCCAGGTGTCCCCATTGAGATACTTTATAAGAGAAAATATCCCAATAGCCAATAAGCACATAAAAATATTCAATGTCATTAGTCATTAGGAATATGCAAATTAAAACCACAATGAGATACCACTACATAACCCCACCGTGACTAAAATTAAAAGGACGGACAACACCGTGTTTTGGTGGAAATGTGGTACAACTCATTCTCTTATTGCTGATGCAAATGCAATGTACTATGAGCACTTTGGTAAACCACCTGTTGATGTCTTAAAAGTAAATGTACATTTACCCTAAGACACAGAAGTCCCACTTTCAAGGTATTTACCAAAGGGAAGTCAAAGTGTATGTCCATACACTGTTCTTAAGTATTAGTATCTTTATTCAAAAAAAAAATATTACAACTTAAATGTCCCTCCATTGGTGTGCATGGGTAAATAAAATATATCCATGCAATGAAATATTTCTCGGTAATAAAAAGTAATGAATTACCAATGCACACGACAAGGAGACAATCTTTATGGAAAGTAATTCACTAGAACAATGAGCAGATTGACTGGATTAACGAGGTTTTGGGAGGAGAGTGGGAGATAAGGTGATCAGGGAACCCCTAAATGAAGGTTGGACCAGGAGACAGATAACCCATAAAGTGGCAGTTTGGACATTTAATGGCTATGTGAGTCAGGTGTCACGTGCAGCTGTGTATACATCTCTAGCTTTTTTGTTTTTGTTCTTGTTTTTTTCACACATAGGATTTCTTAATGGCAATCCTGGAAGACATTTCACTCAAGTAACTTCCAATGATGATGGATTGCACCATCAATGAAAAAATTAGGAAGAGGGACTATTTGGGCAGATGTTGGGGTTAAAATGCAGAATGTGGCTTAAGATACCTGGATTTTAGAGAACAAAAAACAAATCGCTTTTTAAAAAGTGAATAAGCCTCACTTAAAAATCAGTTCTTTCCCACTACTTCTACTGAGCAGTACTTTTCTATCTCAGAAAACAATTTAAGATACATCGCTTTCCCTCAGCCTTCGTATAAGATTCTCTGTGCATACTGAAAAGAATATGGAATCTTGATTTTAAGCTAGCATTATATATGAGAATGCAGATTTGCAAGATTAGAAGGCTATTATTCTCTTAATCAATTATTTGCTGTACACGGAGTTCATTTAGAAGATTTAACACTGAATTCAAATTCTTCTTTTAAAATTTGCCCCAACAAACACGTAGAACACACGCAGCATAAAGGATGTATACTTATACTTAATTCTAAATTTAAAAGAAAGCTATACAGTAGCAATAAGAACACTAAATAAAAGTAATTTTCTACCTCCATTTCATGCAGTAAGTCAAGAATGGAATTCACACCTCGAATTTGGTATTCCTTATGTGTAATCTTTAAGAAAAATGTAAGTCATTCAATTACATTTTCTGCACAGGATATTAAAATGTGAGAATAGTAACTTAAATTCAATTTTATGTCTCCTTTAAAATCCTTATACTTTTTCTTTGTAACTGAGCATTTTTTGAGCAAGTGACTTCTTTATTTTGAAGATAACTCTTATGTCATATATAGAGTATCTACTGTGTCTTCCTAGAAAGGGAAAATCAATGAAAATAGCATGAGGAGCCCCAGTAAGCCTGTTTTTGATGAATTATGTCCTTAAAGATATACCCGTATGTGGTTCAAAATGTATTGATCAGAAACAACTGTTTCTGTAATATCAATAATGCACTATTCTCTTGAACTTCCCCTGAAGTGACAGGGTTTAATCGAGAGATCCCTAAACAATAAATTGACTACCAAGAGGGAGACAGAATAATGAAATTGACTCAAACTTCTAAAATAAATAATCATTCTAAACTTGAGGAAAACATATTGACGTCTGTGTTTGCTCTGCCTTTTTTGACTTGTATCTTTCATAATAAGCTGCTTACCAATAGGATTATTACTTCACCAAGTTTAAGCTCTTAGCCCACTGACATTTACTTTTCTGTATGCTATTCAATATTAGAAATTAAAAATGAAAACAAATCATTTTGAAGTGCCATGATCACTATTTTGAAATCATTTTCTATTATAAAATGCAAACTTTAAATAAACTCTCCCTATTAGATTTAATTCACTTCCTCTTTTTGTGTGCTGTTTTATCACCAATTAAGTTATTGAGGAACTTTTTTAAAGCCTTTCTCTAGAGGAAGAATATCCCTGTACTAATGTTGTCTATTAGTTGGAAAATCATTTTTCTATTAAATGTTCAAACCATAAATCCATTACCCCAATGTAAGAGATGAGCTATAGAGATCTCTTATTCTTTCTTTTAAAACTGTCTTAACAATTCTATGGATAATTCTGAATCAAACTTCTTGATTATTCACAGAACGCAGTCTTGCAATGAAAACCTTTTAATCTATTCTGTAAAATCCCAAACATTTCCGAACACATTATTCATTCAAAATATTTTCTAAAATATTCTAGATAAGAAATTTTGAAGAATTCATTTTACACATTTAAAACCCTACTTTTAATCTCTAATTCCCACAGTCTATGTATAACCTTCATTTGTCAATATAATTATCTGATAATACACAACCTCAGCACAAGTATTACCCATCTGTTCCATCATCTAGCTCTCATCGAAGCATCCTGCTCTTAAGTGTATTATGACAGGAGCTTTGTTATATTAGCTTAGAGTCCTGAATCCTGCTTTGTCAGTCTAAAAATTTCTGAAAGAAAATGACAAATTTTGACAAAATTTGTTCTAGCAGGTTCTGCTGCTTTTTCTAAGACTCGATAAATCATTTGTTCATTCCTTGGGTTTAAACTCTTAACTGCCTTATCTGTGTTATGTCAAGATCGGAACAAATTGGGTAAGAACTTGCAATGAGTAGGTTAACGGTCCAAGGCTCTCTAGACAATCCAAGGATAAATTGAGGGTTCATACGTCAGTGATCAGAATACTGGCTTTGGCATCTGACAGAATTCAGACTCCAGCTCTGTCACTTAATAGCTGTGCTTTCTACTAAGTCAATCTTTCCTAGTATCGTTTTTTTTTTTAATAATATGAAAATGGGGACAATAGTTAGTGAATGATGATTAAAGGAGATATGCCATAACTAGTGTCCATAAGATTTTTCAGCAGAGAAATGCTCAGTGAATGCCAGCTGTCTGTCTCCTTGTCATTATAAGAACAGTTTAACAACTCACGTTCTATTTGATTTCTATTGTTGGGAATGCCCCAGTCTACAATCTCTTCCCCCTGACTCTCTTGTTAGGACAGCCTCATCACTAATATGAAAAATTAGGTTGAATCCACTACTTTCTGACTTTTGAGTTTTTTTGTAAACTTTTTAAAAAAAATTGCAATGAATATATACGGAAAGACTAAGCTAATTATACCTTGTCACAGATGATGTTTTCTTCCATCACTTAGCACCAATATCACCTATACGTAAGCAACTTGATATTATTTAACTATATATATATATATATATATATTATATATATATATATATATATTAATCGAAGTATTGCTCACATGATTGCTTTCCTGTTGGACACGCATTTTAGAAAGTTATTCATTTAAATAATAACCCAGTTATTACACCTTGAAATACTAGGTATTTTAGTTCTGTTTCTATAGGATTTAATGTTTCATAAACCCTTGAAGAATGTTACTCAAACATCTTTTTATCATATTTGAAATATTGCCAGATTAAGACCTCTGCTCAGCAGGCATGATGGGGGGGATGTTAAAATTTTCATCATTTCTAAGATTGATTATTATAACTCATAATTTTCTTTTCTCATAGTCAGCGGCACCAGAAAACAGCACTTATAATGGATGAAGAAAAGAATCCTCACTCTCCTACTCAGTTTAGATTAACAGGCTGCTTTTCTCCTGCACCTGCTGATGCAAGTTTTGTTTCAGATGCCTGGGATACGTGATTTATTTGATAATATGACTTGTCCACTACAGATAGGTTGATGGTAAATACATTTTAGGCCAGAAGAAATAGAGATTTGTGGCTGGAACAGGTTTAAGATGAACGTGCCAGTCATATGTAGAGTAAGGGGGACCTTGGGGGTATTTCAAAATGTGTAATGGCATGGAGGCAAAGGAGGAGCATAGTTAACTCCAGGAAACCTTTTTAAATTATTTGAGTTTAAATATTAGTAAATGGGATGCATGATAGATTAACGATAATGATAATGATAATGATAATAATTCCATTGGTATCTATTTATTAAATACTCTGTATGTGACAAGTAATGCCAGCTGATTTTATACACAGTATTTCCATCAGTCATTGCAATCCCACATTGGCACTTCTTATTTTTATCCCCATTTTACACATGAGGAATTTGAAGTGCAGAGATGTTAATTAGCGTACCTAATTAAGAAGAATCTTGTGCAAGATTCTTGTGCAAGAATCGCTTGTGCAACTCTTGTAAGACTCGGTCTTACAAGACCAACAGGCCAACAGTCCTGTGTTGGCCAAGGAGAGAGAGTGAGGACCTGACACTCATAAAGCATGGAGGCACCACTACGCGACTAATGGCGTCGGGGTTTGGACTGAAGGCTGCTGTTTCCTCTCAAATCACACGGCATAGACAGACACATACGGAATAAGGAAAGGACGGTATTGTTTATGAAGGATGAGTAATCTGCTTGTTGCTCCGCACCATTTACAGGGCATCGCCCCTTTATCATCATGGGGGAAGACTACTCTTGGAATCTATGTTACCTACTCAGGCCTCCCTTAACCTCTTTCCTCTGCTGTTGACAGCTAAACCCTGCATAAGAGTCTTCATTAACTTAAGATTTGGGCAACTGGGTCTCCCCATCCCAATCACTGCTATCACTGGATGGCATGATCTGGTCCCTTACTCTCTTGATACTCACATTTTCAGGGAGCTTTTCATCCACTCCGCCTCAGCCACCCACTCTCAGTGTCAAAATTAGAATATTTATCTATACCTGAAACTCTACTGCAAAATGTTCAATCAAGCATCCTCTGTCTCACCACAAACTTCTCTCCATCTGCCCTGTTGGCTCAGTTACTCTCACTACATCTGCTATGTGACTCCATCAGTCGCACAGCACCAGGTTTTCTGGTCTTTGTTTCATTTCCGTTGCTGGTTGGTATCAATAGCCCGCAAAATTGATTATTCTCTTACCGCCATCTTGCAGCCTCATGCTCTTTTGTTTCATTCCACACTAGTTGGAAGATTCCATCCTGGACTATGTGACTTTTCCTGCTGGAGAGCTGGAAAAAGTCATGTAGTTCCCTGAAAAGTCATAGTCACCAACCTCAACAATGTTTCAGCATCACTGAACAAGCCCACTGCGTTTCTCTGGTTCTTCCTCTTCTCTGTTCAATATAATGACTATTTCAAACACCCCTACTCCCCTCCACCCCATGACTCTATCTTTCCCTAATATTCTTAACATGATCATCCTTCCTACAGCAAGTACTTCAATCTACCATCACCAAACCAACAGAATCTTTCAGCATTAGCTTCCACCCTTTCCTCTTTCTCTTGTGCTACAGCGTGAATGATATCCCATTTCCTTTATTTTTTAATGTTTATTTATTCTTGAGAGAGAGAGAGATGGAGAGAGAAAGATAGATCATGAGCAGGGGAGGGGCAGACAAAGAGGGAGACACAGAATCTGAAGCAGGCTCCAGGCTCTGAGCTGTCAGCCCGGAGCCTGATGTGGGGCTCGAATCCACGAACCATGACATTATGACCTGAGCTGAAGTCAGATGCTTAACTGACTGAGCCACCCAGGTGCCCGACCCCTTTTTCTTTACAAGACCATCTTTTGCATTGGATTGCTGAGACCCATCTCTGCCAATTTTCTCCAGAATTTTACACTATCATTAAAAAAACCTCCTGGGGGTGATGGGGTGGTTCATCATTTGGACATCTAACTCTTGATTTCAGCTCAGGTCATGATCTCCCGGTTTGTGAGATCGAGCCCTGAGTTGGGCTCTGTGCTGAAGGTATGGGAAGCTATTTGGGATTTTCTGTCTCCCTCTTCCTCTGTCTGACCGCCATCTCAAAATAAATAAACATTAAAAAAAAAACCAAAAAGCCTCTGTTCATTTCACATCTTTCCCCTTATGCATTTCTATTCATCTTTTCAGCTTCATAGCCAAATTTGGAAAGAGTTGTCTGCATTTGTTGATTCTGTTTCTCCCTCGACCATTCACACGACTACCTGCTTTACTTTGGATTTTGAGTCACTGCTCTAACAAAACTCTGTTGCTAAGGCTACTAAAGATATTCTTGTTGTTTAGTTCAAGGAGATACTTCATAACGCTCACCTTACTGACCTATTAGCACTTTGCTACAATACTCTCTTCTTCCCTTGGTTCCTAGAATGATCTCACTTTGTATGTTTTTCGTAATTCTTGATTTCTTCTCAGTCTCCTTTCTCAGTTGTTCCTTCTCTACCCGGTCACTGGAGCTTGAAGTCCTTCAAGTTCTTTCTGTCCGGGGCTTTCCCTTTTATCTCCCAATGATCTCTCTCCAAACAATCTCATTCTCTACCATGACTTCGATTGCCATGTAAAAGCCAGTGACTCCAGATTCAAACTTTTGTCCAGATTTCTGAGCTCTAAAACCACAGATACCCTCTATCCATTTTAGATCTTTGGTAGCCACTTCAAACCAAACATAACAAAAATTAAAAAGACCAGTATGTTTCTCTGGCCAGAAACACACGAGTCATTTTGGCTCTTCTCATCGCTAGTCCCTCCGGTGTACTCTCTTTCTGAACCAGCTGCGAACATGTCCTTGTCTCCACCTTCTCCTAGACCTTATACCTTCACACTTTCCTTCCTGAAGTGCTGTGAAATCTGCCAAATTGGTCTTCCCTTATCCTCTCTTCTCCTTTCTCTGTCTGTTCTATTCTCCACATATAAATCAGAGTGATGATTTTTTAAAATAGAAATCTTACCTCAGGGTGCCTTGGTGGCTCAGTTTGTTTGGTGTCTAACTCTTGATTTTGGCTCAGGTCATGAGCTCATGGGTTGTGAGACAGAGCTCCACAACAGGCTCTACACTGACAGTGCAGAGTCTCCTTGGGATTCTCTCTCTCCTTCTCTCTGCCCCTCCCCCTCTCATGCGTGTGTGCGTGTGTGTGTGTGTGTATGCGTGTGTGTGTTTGCACACGTACTCCCTCTCTAAATAAGTAAATATTTAATAAATAATTAACAAATAAAGAACTCTTATCTCTTCTAATTACCCTTAGAATACAGATAAAATGTCTTTAATGGGGTCTACAAGGTGCTGTGTGACCTTTCATTCACTCATTGCAGCGGTAGGATCTTGGAGGTCCTCTCAACTCCCTGTGCTCTGAGGACGCTGGGTCCCTTTCAGCTCAACACGCATGCTAGGCAGTGCCCCAACTCAGGAACTGTGTACCTGCTCTTTCCGTTGCCTCCATCGCTCTTCCTTACAATGCTACCTTAAGCTCCAAGTCTGCTCTCACAGCAGCTCATTCTCTTCGTTGACAATGGCAGGCCTGCCTGTTACATGTAAACCGAGATACAATTTTGCACTTTATTTTGTACATCGCTCTGAAAAACGTGTCATGATAGCACACTGTAGGTGTGAATTTCATGATCCCCAACACCTTGCAACAAAGTCCCTGGCACATAAATGTTTGTTGAGTGGAAGAATGTGGCTTACATTAAACTTCTTTAACGAAAGACGAAAATTACATTTCTTAAGTGTTTCTTTTGTTGTCATTATTCAGATTAATTGTAGCCTATAACTGAAAATTATCGCGGTGGCAAGTCCAAAGTGAGATTTTCATTCTCCTTAGTGACACCACATATTATGGAATCATCAGCTCTGGAATAATGAATGCATCCAGGCTTACACGTGGAGATTTAACAGATAGCACTTTGGTGTTTTCTACGCTTCCCACTGAAGGATGTTGTGAAAATATCAACAGAAATTTAAACGATACCAGGAGAGCAGGAGAAAATGGCGTCATCTGGACAAGTCAAGCCACATTCTGAGTTGGAGTCTCAAGCTCCCAGATAAGCAAAGCAAATTCCCAGGATCCAGAAGGCAATCAAATGGTTAGGGGGGAAGGGGACAGATGCTTTTTTTTTTTCTCTTTCAAATATTTCTGTAATATTTGAAATATTTCAATATTGAAATATTTCAAATATTCAATATTTCAATATTTCAAATATTTTCTAGTAAGAAAGCAGGTATAGCCCTTTACAATTTGTTTTATTTCTGCAAAATCACTCTGAAAGGGTTTGCAATGGATATTACTCAGGTAACTACCTCCAAAAAAACAAATGCTATCATAAGGAATAGAACCCATTGTATTCATGAATTAGAGAACTTCTAAAAACGCACATTTTGGTATCAATGCTGCTGTGGTGATGTCATCAGACAGAGCACAGTTTGGACGTTCACGGCTTCCAAGGGTTTAAAAAATGCCCGTGTTAAGTGCCATGTTTTCAACCCATTAATGTAGTATCAGTAAGTAAATGAGGATATCATTTAAATATAGCATTTTCTCTACATATTAGTTAGTAGCTCAATGAACAATTTGGCTTAAAAATATGTAGAGTAGGGGCACCTGGGTGGCTCAGTCGGTTAAGCATCCGACTTCGGCTCAGGTCATGATCTTGTGGTTCATGAGTTTGAGCCCCGCATCAGGCTCTGTGCTGACAGCTCAGAGCCTGAAGCCTACTTCGGATTCTGTGTCTCCCTCTCTCTCTGCCCCTCCTCTGCTCATGCTCTGTCTCTCTCTGTCTCAAAAATAAATAAAAAACATTAAAAAAATTAAAAAAAATATGCAGGGTGACCCGAGTGACAGGTTTTTTCATACGATTTAACATAATGTATTCAATGAAACAGGAACCGTCTCACTTTGCTCTGAAAGGAAATTGTTTCTTAATTTTAATTTCTGCAAAACTGAATGATGAGTTCTGTCAGTGAACAAATTTAAAGACTTCGATTTTATGGTTAAAAGACCAAATAAAAGAACCCCTTCATTAATTACATGTGTTTTCTAACTTTCAATTCAACTGCTACTGAAATATAATTTTCCTATAATTTTATTACTCATTTTTTTCCTCCTTCCTTCTTCAAATAATTAGATTACCCAAATTACTTATCTCCAAAGTAAAATCTATCCCATGTTGACAGACCGGGAGTCCCACGTCAGGAAGATTCCTCACAGCGCGTAATTAGTTCAGTTCAACCCACCAGCAATATTGGAAAATGATATATAGCCTATAGCTTAACGACAGCAGAAAACTTACACTCTCTTTACTTGCCAGAGCATTCATGCTCTTGATTTCATGAGGGTATTTTTAGTTTCTAGTAATTTCGGAAAAGGTAATAGGTGACAAAGTCAGAAAGCAAAGTGTAAAAATATGGTGTAGAACTCTAGCTATATATAATACCTATAAACTGTATAGAAAAGTGCATTTGCATTCCAATAGCACCTGTGACATTTAGATGTTCTATCGAATCCCCGCTCTCAATCTTCGCCTGCATCATATGCCAATATTCTCTCTAAATATAGTCAGAGACCATCAAAGAGTGGAGCACTCAAAGGATATATGGTGCAGCAAATAGTAAATTTCTACGCTTCTCTACTTTTTATAATTCTTGCTTATAAAGTGGGTAGTAAAAGTATAATTATCTTTAGAACCACTTCCAAATTCCATATCAACAAACTTTAACAATGACCATAACGACACCGAAAAAACAGGGGAAAGATGCAGCTTTATCAAAGTTTTACTTTATGATATAGCCATCAGCGTGCCCGACAACATTCTAACACTGAGAATTAGATTTATACGTCTCTTATGAAATAAACCTGCTTTATGTAGATGTATAGGATCTGCTCATCAACACAGCAAACAGCCTTGATTTCCATTTAACGATCTCACTAGCGTACGACAGATTCTCATTCACATAGACCACTACACACTTGTTATAGATTTTTTTTTTCTGGCAACATTTATCTTTCCTGTTTTATGAACCAAAGCTATTTTATGTTTTCTACCTCTTCTCTATAAAATTCTCATAAATAATTACTGGATTTCAAAGACTCCTGGCAGCTGGACACTTGATAATAGCTATTTCTAACTGATGTTGAAAGAAACGCACTGGTGAGATTAAAGACTTACAAAATAGTCCGATTTCTTTCTTTCTGCTTGTGGGTTGGCATGTGTGGCACTGCATGCTTGTGCACAAAGAAAAAGCAAGATGTCATTTATTTACAGAAGTAGTCTGGCTATAGGCAGGGTGCAAAAAAAAAAAAAAGTGTAAAGAGAAAAGGTAGATGTTTGGCAGTTCCTTAGAAGTTATGTCTCAAAGAATGACAGGACCGACTGGGAAATCAGAAAACAAGTTTCTCCAGGAGACAGGGCTATCAAAGCGCCTGGCCTCGCACGGGCACTCACCATTGTTGTGTAGTCCCAGGACGCTGTTCCTGACCTTCAGGTGGGCCGGCTGCCAGCAAACTCAGTGCACTGTGCCCAGGGCCCCCGGGCTCTGCCTACGTGGGGCACGGTGGCCACCCAGGCTTCTTAGGAAGCAGCGCTTCTTAGGAAACAGCTCTTGGCCTGGAGAGAGAAGGGCATTCCTTATATAAAAACCACCAACTACTAGCATTGCATACGAATAACCTACATGTATAAAATCAATTTTTATTGGTAATTCTTACGTTTAAAGATCTATAATGCCACGAGTTTTAATATTTTTCCCAGTGCCTCAGTTTGCCACGAATTGCACATTTGTAAGCATACAGTATCCACTTAAGATACAGAGAAAACTCTAAAAGCACATGGTTGCCTATAGGTAAGTAGCAGGTTCATCAAGATACTGGTTCTGATCTTCTTGCCAACGGATTTCATTTTCTTAGGATGTTGAAGTGATAGTATTGAAGCCTAGTGTGATCATGTATTGGGCATCTCTACTTTGTGCACCTTATGACAGCACACATTTTGGATGCTGCCAGCAGTGGAAATAAGTTCAGCTTCATGGAAAGAGTTTACCTTTATAACACGATAGGTTATTACTTCTAGATGGATGAGGAAGACAACACAACTGTTAACACAAAGCTCCTTCCCCATTCCTGGGGTTTCCTTTCACTTTATGGCCATTCCGTTAGGACAACAATCCAGGCAACTTCTGCCCCAGGGAAGGTGAAATGACTTACTGGTTGCTGAGCTGAGAAAAAAAAAAAAATCTCGACAATTTTCACCTAGACTCTTCTCATCTCTGTTTCTTGGGAGCTGATCCCTCCACAGAAAACACATTTTCTTTACTGTGTTCCCATACTGAATGAGCTTTTTCAGAGGAAGGTGTTGTCCAGGATAGGAGGAGTGGGGAGGAGCGGTTGCCACAGTTGTCTGTGTGAATTCGAGTCAGGGAGTGTTGATGGTACCCAGCGTTTGGTACGACGGTCATGGTCTTTCCTCATTTACCTCTTCAATCTCATTTCTGCGCACCACCCTAAGGTACACCATCACATAGCAACCAGAGCGCCTTCTTCCAATTCCAGTTATGCTGTGCTCTGCTGTGTCAGAATCTCTCTCTGGCATGCTCTATCTAGAATGCTATTCCCATTAAACACACTTGGCTGGCTCCTTCTCACCTTTCAGTCCTGATTTTAACGTCTCCCACTCAGTTAGTCTTCTTGACCACCCTATCTAAATACCAACCCCGTCTCCATACTGAATTTTACAGTCTTCCGCTCATTCCTTCTAGTGTAACTCAATATGTCATTATTTTGTGGTCTTTTTGTTGGCTCCCTCCCCTGAACTCTAAGTGGCAGGGGTCTTTCATTACTACCCCATAGAAAGTATTATCCAACGTTTCTAGTATAAATGATTCAAAAGGAATGGGTAGACATGGAAACTTAAAATACATTTAATTTTCTGGGAAACAGAAAACAGGGTGCCATAATAGTTTAAGATCATCACGAAATATTTTTGAAATGAGTCTGTAAGAACTGTAATGCCCATACGGTATTTTCTTCACAACTAAAACCCTAAACTCACTTCCCCGTCCCCCTCAAAACCCTTTGCTGTGCCAGAAGATGTTAGTTACCGTGTAATGAGAAACCCAGAGCTGGTGCACATCATTTACCACCACGTACTTAGGGCATTTTACACAAAGCAAAAAGTTTTCACGCAAAATACAAAGTGTTCATTGAATGTTATCAATCGCTTACAGCGCTAGATACGTTATCCAAAGATATTCCAGGTGGCTAAGCAGAAATCTGATTGCAGCGTGCTTTGTGGGAGACTGGTATGCCGCATGTGGGACCACCAGAACCTGAGTTTCCCAACTACCCCGAAGAGTCGAGAAATCCAGCTGCTCACGTGGTTTTCCTCAAGAGCCAGCTTTTGTGGCGGCCACAACCGCAATGGTGGTAACACCAGAGAAGACAGTGACTGCAGTGGCAACAGCACTTACTGCCTCAAAATAGGCAACGAAAACATGATAATAGGGTCATAAGTTGCCCCTAAAATGTCATACGATAATAGGGCTTGGTGAATGGCAATGTGCTTTGGGGATGAGTTTATAGTAATTACATTCACCAAAGTCAGTTATCTCTGTGTATAATCGATTGTGTACCCTGTTGTAAAACTTCTGATAACAGGAAGAGTACAACAGCAAACAGAGTTTCTGGAAACAAACATGATCTGAAACTCATTGAGCAAAGGGAAATAAACTAGGAAAGGGATGATGCCACATTTGTCCAGGGAGGGCACGGACCTGCGGTTGTCTCAGGTGGCTCCTCGGACTCGGGGCTTTCTAAGGCCACCGGAAGGGTCGAGTTTGGATCCTTCTTTGTTCCAGTCTGGCCCTGATGACAATGCTGGCCTAATCTGGGCAGGAGGGTTTGCAGGAGATGCTGAACAAACTAAAATCAGGTTGGGCCCTGCCCCAAAGGACAGGAACTTAGAAAAGGACTCGCAATGCACGCTGGTTAAGAATTCCTTGGACAAGGAGTCACGCATAGATAAAGCACTTCGCAATTTCTGGGTTCCAGGAGGATGTGCATGCCGCTTACAGAGGGGGTTCAAGTTAGGAGGAAGGCAAGTCACACCTGAGGACAATCTTGAAGGTCTTGGAGTGTAACTCTTAACGTACATCCAAATGATATCCAAATAACTTATGCATCTATCAACTGAACTCATATTTCATAGACACTTATATTATGAAAATTAGCCAAGTTACCATAATGACTCAGTAACTTTGAGAGTAAGTTATTAAGGTAAGAATTATCTGCAGATGGTGACAATATATATCACCAAATGGCATAATGGTAAAATATGTAACATATAACAATATCTATAATATATACTCAAATATAAACATGTAAAATAGGATAAACATTTTAATAAAAATATAAATATATTTTTAATAAAACTCTATAAACCTATAAGCTGACTATGCTTACAGATATATATTTTTACTATCGTTTTAGAGAATGCACTTCATTGCATCATTTTCCTGGATCGCTACATGTGTGCACATACACAGACCACCTTAATGTGCCTCATTTTCCAAGGGTGCGTTCCTGGAACAACTCCTGCCAATAAAATGAGTGTGGCAATGAGACATTCGAGCTTTTACGTCACACTCTCAGAATTTGGATGCATTTCCAGCATGTGAGAGAGATTATAGCTGGATAAAAGAGTCAATACTCTACCTGCTAGAAATGGCCATATTTAGCTTGTAGGGTACTGTTAACTTAACTATGGTAGTAGTAATCTCATCAACTTTTTGGTTAGGGATGGATAAATAACGAGCTTTTAGTATGTAAATTACCAACAAAAACGTTTTGCAGAAAATGGGTCAGGTTAGAGATGTAAATGAGGCCTAAAATGTCTCATTAGGTTTTGAATTGCCTTTTTTTCCCTAAGCATTATAAATCTTGCAAGCTTTTGGGGTAATTTTCTTGCTTGAATAAGCTAGTAAGGTCTTTTCCAATAATAAATGAACTAAAATCCTAATTCTCAAAACTAATTCTGCTTGAAAATATAGAGCAAATTGAATATTGAAGCTTAATTCATTTCAAAGTTACTCAATTTTCCCCATAACATTTTTAGATAATAAATTGTACAGAACACATGTATAGATTTCATAATGGACATACTGCTCAGGCGTGGAGACGTATTTTTCAATGGCTCACATTTAGAATCTACTGTACATTTGAAGGATACTTATCAGATCTTGGGACAACTCATTAACTATGGAATATGTCTATCTTTCGTGAAGCAATGGATCTTTGATTTAGCAAGAAAGTCTCTGTGGTGCTCTTCTGACAAGTCCTATTTGTAACGCTCATTACTAATCCATATTTCAGAACAAATACTGTGCGAAAACATAATCTTGCTCACAGCACTGCTCTTGGGCCGGCTTACATAGTTAAATGATCACTGCAGACAAAAGCCTGGGCCAAGCTTCCTTAGATCTTACGAGACACTAATAAAACAGCATCGCGTCACACAGCAAAGCCTGTCGCTTGGTAGTTTCCCACATTCAACTTTCACCACGTTGGTTTCTCTTCCACACACCGCTAATTTGCCGCAGTCTGAATTAGCCTCGCGTGACAATGTATGAAGTGTTTGTTGGTTATGTTCATCCATCACAGCATTGCCAATGTTTAGGACAGTTTAACGTATCAAACTCATGACGGGGGGCTGGATTTTTGTCACTTTAAAAGCTGCAAAAGTGAAATAGTAAATATGCGATCACAGCAGCTACCTACATTTAACTGGCTTAAAAATATAAAAGGGGAATCAATCCATTCATGGCCATTTGGTTTGTTTCTGTGTTAGGCCTAGCTAAGGAGAAATAAAGAGAGCCAATGATTTTAAGAGCACATTAGGATAGCTTTCTTCTCGTCAGCACCAACTAATATCACCATTTGCCACTACGAAAGAACATCTACTCTCTTAAACACCGACTGCAGTATTTGCCTGCTTTGTCACGCATTTACCTTAATATTTTGCTATAGGAGCCTTTATAATGGATCTTCACAAAATGAAGCTGTATTTACCCTAAGCAGTCTAAATTATAATATGTATGTATATACCACATTTCCTTACAGAATAGATTTTATTGTTTCATTAATTTGTTATATAAAGAAAAAGATTGCAAGACTAAATTCTTCACAGAAGTATCTAATTTAAATCACTTTATGTAGGGGCACCTGGGTGGCTCAGTCAGTTAAGCGTCTGACCTTGGCTCAGATCACGATCTCATGGTTCGTGGGGTCGAAATCTCCATCAGGCTCAGTGCTGAGAGCTCAGAGCCTGGAGCCTCCTTCAGATTCTGTGTCTCCTTCTCTCTCTACTCCTCCCCCTGTCTTGCTCTGCCTTTGTCTCTCTCTCTCAAAAATAAATAAACATGAGAGGTTAGAGTGGGAGAGAGCCAAAGCATAAGAGACTGTTAAAAACTGAGAACAAACTGAGGGTTGATGGGGGATGGGAGGGAGGGGAGGGTGGGTGATGGGTATTGAGGAGGGCACCTTTTGGGATGAGCACTGGGTGTTGTATGGAAACCAATTTGACAGTAAATTTCATATATTAAAAAAATAAATAAATAAATAAACATTAAAAATTATGTAAATCAGTCTATGTTGCCTACTAATGATTTACAGTTAAAGAATGCTTTCACACGTTGTATTTATTTAGTTTTTATTTAGATTTATGTCTCTTCTTTACTTAGGATTTTTCTAGCGTTTATTATTTATTTGTTGAGAGAGAGACAGAGACGGAGAACAAGCAGGAGAGGGGTAGAGAGAGAGGGAGACACAATCCAAAGCAGGCCCCAGGCTCTGAGCTGTCAGCACAGAGCCCAATGGGGGACTCGAACTCATGAACCATTACATCATAACCTGAGCCGAAAGTGGATGTTTAACTGACTGAGCCACTCAGGCACTCCAAGAATGCTTTCACACAGTTTCGCAAAGGATAAATGAAGGCAGTAACAGCAAACACTGAAGATGTTCAGAGTTAGTCTTAGTGTGTTAAAATGCCAGAGATGCTCAGGTATTATGTAGGTGTTTTGTGCCATGTATTTTGATGGAAGATGGTTACTTCAGATCGACAGGACAGACAATCTGAGAGAGAAACACGAGCCCCGCCATGCGTTTATATGGTCTACATATCGTCATGGCACCTTTCTCTGCTCACTACTAAAATTCTACTATTGGTCTCCCTAAATCTTACACAGCTTTCCTTGTCTTGCCTTCATCCACTGGGTATCCCTTCCCCTTTCGACTTGGTTACATATCAAGGACGACCCGTAGTCCTCTCTCACAGTCTGGCCCGGGTCTTTATTCAAACAGCAACATTCACTGATGAAGGGAGGTGGGGGGTGGGGTGGGGATGGGCTAGATGGGTGATGGGTATCAGTGAGGGCACTGGTTATCATGAGCCAGTCTGGGTGTGGTATGGAAGTGATGAATCACTGAGTTCTACTCCTGAAACCAGTATTACACTGTGTATTAACTAACTAGAATTTAAACAAAAACTGGAAACAAAAGAAACTAACACACACACACACAAAGAGCAGCCTCCTCCACAAGACTTCAGGGGGCTGGAACCCCTATCGTTCTCGTTACAGTTACGTATTTATCGCTAATAAAGGCACAAACAAATGCATCATATTTTCAGTTAGAGTTAATAATAATGGCTGAAATTCACTGAACACTTAGCAGGTGGCAGGCACTCATTTTATCGTCCATACAATCCATGCAGGAAGCATAATTCCTAGGCCCATCGTGTAAGTGGGGATATTAACACTTAGAGAAGCTTAACCAAGATCATATGGTATTTGGTGGTGACTCAACTTGAAGGCAAGTATAACGGCTCCAAAATCAGTACTCTGTACACAAGAGACACAATCTCTGTTAGGCACATATTTTTGTTTTATTATTTTATTTTATTTTATTTTATTTTATTTTATTTTACTTTTATGTTAGAGAGAGCATGCATGAGTTGGGGAGAGGACAGAATGTATCTGAAACTTTCATCTCTATATACTCAGCACCAGGTAGACTACTAGACCCATGTCCCGATATTCAGTGGACATGTGTTGCATTGATAAATGTTCCTTGCTCAAAAGCGGTTTACAATCCAGAAGAGTAGAAACACGTAGACTATTTTTCATTCTCATTCTTACTTCTGGCCTCAATTTTTACAAAGGACAGTCAACCTTTTGCTAATATTTGGGAGCAAGCTTTGTCTTTTCTCTAAGTCATTTACCTACTGGGCACACACACAGCCCGGCCACATGTGTTGCTTGGATCCCGTCTGCCGCAAATTCTACTCCTACTGACCATGGCAGGGCTGTCCAGCCTCGGGAGAAGGCCACTCGTTGCCCTATCTGCCTAATGGTAGGCAGTGTAACTGCAGCCCGTCTCAGCCATAGATCTAAACATCTAGATGTGGGGGAGGACACAGTGAAATGCCCAATGTGGACCTCAAACTAAGTCATGTTCTCATTTCCAGTGTTGTCACTTAAATCTTATTTTCACTCTTATCATCTGATTCCTGTGCAGAGCAGATCACAGCTGAACGATTACATTTGAGTCAAACCTCAACAGTAGACAGGACATATGCTTAGAGGACATTTTTCACAACAGGCCAGTTTGATCTATTCTTCAGTGGGAAGGCTCGTTTTTTTCTTTTCTTTTCTTTTCTTTTCTTTCCTTTTCTTTTCTTTTCTTTTCTTTTCTTTTCATTTCTCTTTTCTTTTCTGCTTATTTATTTTGAGAGTGGGGGGAGGAGCAGAGAGAGAGGGAGAGAGAGAATCCTAAGCAGGCTTCATGCCCAGCGCAGAGCCCTATGCAGGACTCAATTTCAGGATGGTGATCTCATGACTTGAGCTGAAATCAGGAGTCAGACACTTAACCGAATGAGCCATCCAGGTACCCCGGCGAAGCTTGTTATAATTGTTTACTTGATAGCTTTTTCAAATCATCTCCTTGACTTTCTAATGTTTTAGCTAAGATACTGTTCGAGAACTCAAAAAACACTGTGCCTTCAAGGATTTTAGGTTCCATTCTGTCTCCTCCCAAACTCACCCAATCCCAACTGTACTTTAACTTGAACTATTGGTCCAGATAGTTCTCACCTAGTAGATCCAAGGAAATGGTGATGCCAACATTTCTGGGAGTCAACTCAGTTACGGTACAGCACGAGAGAAAATGCAAAGAGGACCGGACTGGAAGTCAAGGAGATTTGGCTCTGTCTCATTTGGGTTTATAACTCTGGCCAAGTTGTTTAATTTATCTAAGTGCCAGTTTCCTGATCTATAAAATTAGGATTTTAGACTAATTGTCTCTAAGGTACCTTCTGGTTCTAATGTTCCATTGTAGAAGTTTCTGGTTGTAGCACAGGGAACTGAAAATCTCTAAGTGTTTCAAAGACTGTGTCAGGAGGCAAATTAGGTTGTATGAAATTTAGAAGCCTTAAGTCAAATAATGCTGTTAATAACTTTTTTCTCCCTATACTGGCTTTTGAAAAATTATCCTACTTTTTGGGTGACTCCTTTTTTTTCATATAACTATTTTTCAACCCAAACCAAAACAAAGCCCATACAAAATAAATACACCATAAGAAGTGATATTTTGACAGTAGGGTTTCTGACAAAGATACAGTCACCAATTTGCTCAACACAACATTTGCTAGTCAAGGAATAAATTTAAATCACACACCACGTTTGAAGGAAGCCAACATGTTTTGCTTTGCATAGGTCATTTCACTAAGAGAGATGAAGAGTAACATTTAAAAAACTTCAGTCTGATATGCATATGCTATTCTCAAGTGTTTCAAAGGACTCTCATATTTTGCCTTTATTTTTTTCTACAGTGTTTTTCTGGACCATAGCTTTCTGTGTGTGTGTGTGTGTGTGTGTGTGTGTGTGTGTTATAATACAAGTTAGAAGTGAATATTCCCATAATACATTTGATATAGAACCACACAACCCTTCAGTAAAAATTTTTCAAATGAAAATCACTTGGTTTAAATCTCTTTAACTATGATGTCAACAACATAACTGACTACTCTGTGGCTATATTTTTATTTTTTTATAATTTTGTTAATGTTTTATTTATTTTTTGATGGGGGGGGGGGAAGCGAGGGAGGGGCAGAGAGAGTAGGACCGAGGATCCAAAGTGGGATCTACCCTGACAGGCTGACAGCAGCGAACCGAATGTGGGGCTTGAACTCGCAAACCGCGAGATCATGACCTGAGGTGAAGTCGGATGCTCAACCGACTGAATCACCCAGGCACCCCTATATTTTTATTTTTTAAGTTCAGTTTGGATACAAGAAATCTAAGAGCTTTAAAATAGTTTAAAGATTAGTAATGAAAATAAATCAATAATCTTTTGTTACTTTTTATATATAAATTGTATCTATGTTCAAAAATTTTACTTGCAAAAATTTATTTTAATTTACAATTGATATAATTAAAAAAATTTTTTAATGTTTTTTTAAATTTTTGAGAGAGAGAGAGAGAGAGAGTGTGAGCTAGGGAGGGATAGAGAGATAGGGAGACACAGAATCTGAAGCAGGCTCCAGGCTCTGAGCTGTCAGCACAGAGGGGGGCTTGAACTCGTGAACCATGAGATTATGACCAGAGCTAAAGTCGGATGCTCAACTGACTGAGCCCCCCAGGTGCCCCAGACATAAATTTTTTAACTGTGAGCAACTTTGGGTCAGACATGAATTGTATCATAAATTTAGCCATGCAAATTAAGGGAAATAATTGTTTTTTAATTTTATTATTATTTCTTAAGTTAGTGGCAGACTTTCAGGAAGGAGTGAGTTAACACTGTAAAGTCACAAAGCAAAGAATAGGTGCATTCATGTCTGTCTTCTCACCTGAGTAAAGATTTATCACATTTTGAAAATTTCGATTAAGAGGAAGACCTACTCGTCTTCTGCAGACTTGCCGAAACCTCAACGCTTATAAATGCAAGTGTGGAATCTCCAACCAGGAAGAGTCAGTGGTGTGTGAGTGTGTGTGCACGTGCACGCACACTCACACACGTGTGCATTACTGCAGTCACATGGATGAGACTATTTCAAGGCTACACTTAATTATGTGCATAAGGAAGTGAGACACATCCCTTTAATAGGTAAACAATAAAGAATTGGAAAGCGTAAGTCTAGCTAGAAAGATCCGAGGCTGATGAAAGTCCAGCTGCCTTCACACTCATCAGCAATACTTCTTTCCAAAGGATCTATCCACACTATTCTATTTTTTTAATGTTTATTTATTTTTGAGACAGAGAGAGACAGAGCATGAGTGGGGGAGGGGCAGAGAGAGAGGGAGACACAGAACCTGAAGGAGGCTCCAGGCTCCAAGCTGTCAGCACAGAGCCCAACGCGGGGCTTGAACTCATGACCGGGAAGATCATGACCTGAGCCAAAGTCGGAAACTTAATCGACTGTGCCACCCAGGTGCCCCATCCACATTATTCTTGAGGGGAGGAAAAGAATGGGGGAGAGACACTTTCCCTCTGGAAACCTACCCTTCATTCTCAGACATGACTGTACAACAAGAGGTCCAAGTTCATATCCTAATAACAGTAAGCGGGTTTTGCCCCAATGTTTCTCTGTGGGTACATACTAGTTCTATCAGTCTGACCTGTACATTCCTGCATTCCAAGAACTTTCTGCCTCTGACTCTACCCATTCATGCATTCCCTAATGATCTGGCTCATGGCATCCACGCGAACTTTCTTTGGGATGGTTGTCCTGTTCTCTAACCCGGTTTCTGAAAAGTATGCAGTTTCATCAACTCTCTTCTATCTATACTTCTAGTTCTGCCAAAAAGATACAATAGATAATCAGTTTTGCTTAGGTGGCATAGGGATGCAATTTATCTATTTCAAATTTCCATATTTATTCATTTCATTAAGGATAACTTATATTAATGCATTATTATGATCAGACCCAATATGGCAGAGCTGGAGACAGGCAAATACCCTAAGAAATAAAAATATAAACGATACGTATTTCCCTTTAAGCATGTGTAGTACATGTAGGGAAAAAGTCAGCACATAATAGACTTACGTATTCTAGAATGTTTAAACAGAAGCATAAAAATGCCTCAGAAAAACAACTGTATCTGATAACTTTTAAACAAATCAGTGGTGTTCTATGTGAGTACATGATTTAAAAATAACCAAGAGTCTGGATTAAAAGGCTTGCTGTATTTTGTACTTAATGGTCACTTACAAAACATTGTCGTGGTCTTTTGCCTGCCTAAATCTTAGTTAATTTTTAGCTGTACTGCAGTTCAGGTACTTAAAAGATTACAGTTTCAGTCCATCTGCCCCATCCCAGCCCCAGGTCCTACCTGAACTTGAACTATAATGTCTTCTAAGAGGTCAAGGCACTCACTCACAACTAGTGTTCCTGGTGGAGACTGTGATGTTGTCTAACGTCCCTGCTCAGAACAGCAAACCTGAAACGAGGTATCACGTTGATCTCGCCGTTGCTGGAAGCTGGGCCTCTTGGAGGCGAAGCCAAGTGACTGAGGCTTCGTCACAACGTCCATTCACAGCCCTCTCCAGCGAGAGGCAGCCCCTCTCTTGTCACTAGTCATGAAGGCAGTTCACTTGGCTGACAAAATGCCCAGCAAGGAGAGAGAAAGGCTATGGGGAGCAAGCTGATGGCCATTCTCTAAGGACAGGGGAGGGATAGAAAAGCAGGGAATTTAAAATAAATAATACCACTCACTTTCTGATATAAAGTGCCAAAGATTTCAGCAGGGAATGCAAATCCAGCACAGAAGACCTTTGTTTCCTTCTCTTGTATTTTGACATTTTCCTAGAATCACTTGATAGCACTCACATTAAGCTTCATTTCAGATTCCCATCCAAAGTCAAACTAGCAGATGCAGCAGAGTGTGACAAAACTTTCCAAAAGAAAAAGACCAGAATGAGTGCTTTTGTTGATTTTTCCTTCATGGCGTTCCAGAAAAGACCAATTAAAAGGAAAACGAAAGGTCACTGAAAAGCAAACTTCCTGCTAATAATGTATTTTTCTGCTATGATGACAATATGGGACAGAATATCGAAGTTTTACAAACTCTTCAGTTATTCTTATAATTAAAGTTACCTTGTATGTGCTTCTACTCCATCACCAATTGAGCTTCGTGGTCTCAAATAACTAAAGATGAATATGAACGCTGTTACCCGCAGATTGAGCGAGGAGAATTTTCATATGAAACGGAGTGAAGCCGTAACCAGAGTGCGTACTCTACCCTTGCAATAATCGTGTAAATGCAAACTTCTTACAGAAATTCTATACAGCACATTCTGAAAGCATGAAAGTGTGTTTGAAGGATAATGCTAAGCGGCATGAGCGACATTTTCCAAAGACTGCATATCAAGGATCTAAGAATAAAGAAATAAAATCCAGAAAGCATCATGTTAAACCCTGTTTCCTATCTGAGGTTGCATTAGAGTTATAAAAAAAATAAGGAAAAAAAACAGGAAGGAAATTAAATTTCTATTTTCACAGGCAATAATGTGTTGTACGATTTGCAATTAAAAATAAATTAGGCACAAAATCTGCAACAGATTGTTTTTAAACTTTCATTAAACCTCTTGAGTTATGCTGCTAGATGCCACGTGCTAACAGAAATGCTAGGGTTGAAATGAGTTTCTGGCATATGAAATAAAATTATGTCTTCAATCTACAAAAATTTAATTTACAGCTTAGCTGATTGGATGTAGCGTTTTAACACCATTTTGGAGGTTTAAGAACAGTAAGTGCCATAATCCTCTGAGTATTTTGATCACTAGCACACAAGCATGTAACATACTTTGTGTTCAAGGGGAACCTTTATCCCGGATGCAAAGCTGGTGCTGAATTATAATCACATTCAAAAAGATTGCAAGCCTGTGGGTATTAAGCTCTGCACTCTCAAGCTTAGCTAAGAAGGTTTTAGCAACCTACTCTGGGACCATACAGTTGATCTGATAAGAGCATTCTGAGACCTTGAAGTTTATTTTTATCAGAAGTTTGCATTGAAGGTCTCAAACATTAGACCTTTTTAGTGCTAATCACAAGTGTTTTCTTACATGCTCCAGCAATGGCACTTACAAGCAGATGGAATTCATGAGAGAATGAGAGAGAGAGAGAGAGAGAGAGAGAGAGAGAGAGACGGAGGGAGTACAGAAACAATAGTTTATCCCTAAATAAAAGAAAATCTTGAGGGTCTAAAAATATCTTCTGATATCTGAGATGTTATTCCAGATTTCTTTGCTGCATTTGTCTAAAAAAGGTTTGTCAGATATTTTGCTATTCCGTTTAAATAAGTTATTTAAATGACAGTTGCCATCTGCATCATAGAGCGGTTAACTATTTTGCTGAACTTATTTTGTTCAGATGAATCAGTGAGTTATTTATGGTGCATGGTGCTGCTCCCATTCAGTCTCTAATATCAGATACAAAGATAAAACAGAGAGAATTCAGAATTTCTTTTTACATACTCTTTCATAGACAGTTATTGGACATTTGTAAATTGAAACATGGCTGAAGAATAACATTAAATAATCATACTTCAATTTCCGCTTCACTGTGGAGATGAGAAAATAAAGATACAGACGACAGAGGCTCTCTAGGATATTTAGGTCAAGAGTCTTGAAGCGAACATGGTATATTCTTTCTTTGTTCTTCTAGAATCAGTAACGATTTGAGAACCTGTTTCTCTCAGGTTTGTGCCATTTTTATCAACAATGATAAAGGACTACAATACTTTCACAATAATCTATGTCTTTTCACTTAACATTTTTGTTTTTTTCCTTTATTTTAACCAAACAAAAAAATTAACCGAAACAACAACAACAACAAAAACAACCCCACAGATACAATTTAAACAGTAACATTTTGATAAGGGTCCACAAGAGAGTATTTTTCTCTTTCAAATAAAATGAAGATTAAAAAGAAGTTTCCTACATATGTGCTTTAAAAAAAATAGAGCAAAAAAGACACAACATCTCTTATTCATGGTCATTGAGGCTTAGCTATACTGTTGAGGTCTGTTTTGGCTTTTTTCGCCAGTGAAATTATACGACACGGTTGTGGGATTCATACATGGCGGGCTCAGCTGCCTAAGCAGGACGGTGGGCATAATCTGGTCAGAATAAGGAAGAGGCAGGAGTTAGGCTTAGACTGGATCGTCTGGGGAAAGATGCATGCAGGACGACGTGTGCTGCAGGTAACCTGGCATGATCTTCGCAATTCTCCGAGTGTGAACCCAAAAGCCATGTTGACTGGTCAGGCCAGGTGGGAGGCTCAACAGAGACACATGTGGAAAAGCAGGCCCAGGTATACTTATGGAGGTCTGAGTCCAGAAAGATGAAAAGTCAAAGGCTCCGTTTAGAGCTTAGGATTCAAATGGGAAGTAGGAATATGGATGCGTCATAAAACGATGGGGAGGATTTTCAGAATCCTGAACAAGAGGATGGACTGCAGTGTCATCACCTGCACACAGGGAGCTGTGGGCCCGGGTCCCAGGCTTCCCATGCCAGGCTCTGGCCGCCTTTAAGGGGCTGTCAGGTAAAGGCTTAGAATAAATCCACTTCTCACCATCCATCTCATTGCCAAGTACGATAACCTTCTTCTGGTGTCTGTGATTCCAAAAGGGCCGGTTCCTCAAAAAGATGAACCTGGGGGGCGCCTGGGTGCCCAATTCTCAGTTAAGTGCCCGCCTCTCGATTTCAGCTCAGGTCATGATCTCTTGGTTCTTGAGTTCGAGCCTCCCATTGGGCTCCATGCTGACAGCACAGAGCCTGCTTGGGATCCTCTCTCTCTCTGTGTCCTTCTCTCTCTGCCACTCCCCCACTCTCTCCGTCTCTCTCGAAATAAATACACACTAAAAAAAAAGGAAAACCTGGTGGCTATAGAGGCGTTCATGATTAACTCAAAGATGAGGACAAAGGATGTGAGCTTACAATGAAGCCAACCGTGGGTTTAGGGCCTGGCCGAACAGAGGAATCAAGAACACTTAATTATTGTAGGCCTCTGTTAAGGCCTTGTCATGTTTGATCTCTCTAAAATATCTGACACCATCGATTACTCCCTGACCTTTAAATCTATGCCCCTTCTTATTTCTTGCCACCTAGCTCTCTGCTGGTTCCTCCACCCCTCAGTTAATCATTTTTATTGTCTTATTCTGGGTTTTCTTTTTTTTTTTTTTTTTTTAATTTTTTTTTTAACATTTATTTATTTTTGAGACAGAGAGAGACAGAGTATGAACAGGGGAGGGGCAGAGAGAGAGGGAGACACAGAATGTGAAGCAGGCTCCAGGCTCTGAGCTGTCAGCACAGAGCCCGACGCGGGGCTTGAACTCACAGATCGTGAGATCATGACCTGAGCCGAAGTCGGACGCTCAACCGACTGAGCCACCCAGGCGCCCCTAATTCTGGGTTTTCAAAATGCTCATCTATCTCATTATTAAGGTGTTTCACAATTCTGTTCTTCGTTCTTTGACTTTCCCAGGCAAAATACTCCTTTTTCACGTACTCGTTGTATCCAGTGGCTTCACATCCATCGTACCTTGATGGGTCTCCATCCCTGTCTTCAGGGATTAGCGCTCTTGTGAGATCCAGACCTGCATTTCGGCGGTCAACTGCACACAGCGACTCTGCATGCTTTCAGGCCCTTGAAAGCTAAAATGTCGTAAACTGGACTCCTTTTCTTCCTTCCCATTCCTCACTCATTCATGCCTGACCCTACTCCATCCCGTATAGCCTCCATCTTGGTTAAGTGGTATGCTGGTGTCATTTTGAGCCTTCTCTTCTTCTCACTCCCAACATCCAACATCATAAAACCTCAAATTCAATGAAACCTCAAATGTGTCTCTCGGGTCTGGCATTGCTTCTGCTGCCACTTGGCTGCTGCTTTTGTCCTGCTCATTTTCTTCCCATCAAACTTTGGCAAGAACTCCAGGATCCGAGTCCACTGTTCTAGTGGTTCTCAAGATTTGGTCCCAAGACGAGAGGTATCAGTGTCACATTTGTTAGAAAGAGAAAAATCCCAGGACCCATCCCAGACCTGTTGACTAAGAAACTCAAGGTGTGGGAATCAGCAATGCGTGTTTTGAACAAAACCCTCCAGGAGATTCTGATGAGAGTTGAGTTTGGGAATCACTCTTTTAGTGGATCTCTACTCTGCTGGTCAAATGGTTCCCCAGGGAAGAAACCTAACTGCATCATTCCTCATGTGCACAGACCCACGGGTTACCTCTAAGATTAGGCCAGTACCTTCAGCAAAGTTTACATGGTGGTCAGTTGTTCTATTTACCAATATTTTCAGTTTTTCTTGGGCACAGGGAAGGGTTGCACTTCCCTGCTCCTTTGAAGTTATCTGTGCCCCCGTGTTAGCTTTGGCTGACATAAGGTAAAAGTCAAAGATGTGTTCCGCTTCTGATAAGTGTCTGTACATGAGGTACAAAGTCTCTTTTTTCCACATCAGAGCGTCTAGTAGCATTCAGATGGTGGAGAGTCCGTGAGCCCGGGGTCCTTGACAAAGGGAGGTGAGGAACAGAGTGCCGAGCTGACTACAACAGCCACGTAGTGGGAGTAAGACCCAAATGTTCGCTGTTTTAAATTACTGACACGTGGGGGTGTTTGGTGCTACGGCATAACCCAGCCTATTCTGAATGATTCGCTTTACCTTCTCCATCTTGGCTGCATTCAGTCATTATTCGTCCCCATTCCCATACTCCGCATACAAATAATAATCAATTTGCAATTGGGTAACCTTGCCAAGCTTTTCAATGACGACACGTCCTTGCAGATACCACGCTTTGTACTTGGAAGACTTAACACATTTATACCCAGAATATTCCAACTCATTTTTTGATTTTCAACTCAAATGGTCATTCTTCTGGTTATCTTCTCCTCAGCCCCTGGGACAAAATCAATTACTCCACCCTCTGTGCTCTTGTAGCAATCTCTGTATGCATCTGATATATTCTGTATCATAATTTACAGTAATTTAATTGTCCAAACTTTTTGTCTGCTCAATAAATAGTAATTCCCTCAATGACTGGGACTTTGACTTATTAATTTACACTCCACCAGGGGAATTATAATTTTGTAAACTGTTATCAGAACTCTTACATATTTTTCTAGAAGATAACCTAAATCCTTCTATTGCTATCCTGGTTTCATATGTGCATGCAATATTAAGTGACTCAATAAACTTTTTCTTATACTCTTTACTATCTGGTTGGTTGTTCTACTCAATGTCATTTTGGGTTCAGATCTTTAGGAAGGAATCTGCAATAATTCCCACATCCTTTGCTTAAGTGGTGGCAATAGCTTGGTACAATTAACCCCTTGAATATCGGAACTACAAATTTATATAGCAGAAGTGACAGCTTTATGAGAGAACTCATCATGCTAAAATTAGAGTTTTTACCTCTCTCACCTGAATGCGTTATCTTACGTGACCACATCACCATTTATCTGCCACTTTCTGCCCGCTACACAATTTCGTGTCACCGCCACAGGTTTTTGCCAAGGTGTTCCTTCCACTGACTTCTCTTTACTTTTTCTCATGAGATACTCTCACCCTTGAAGTGTGCACATGCCCAGAAGGCAGCCAATCATTGAGGTGACCAGTGGCCCAGATGAGACTTGACAAAACTCAGTTCACCACAACATTCAATTTTGGAAGAGGAGAATCAACCAGATTCTTTAGGGCAGGGAGTTTATAGTTAAGAATGGAGACCAAAATCATTATTTAACATGATAGACTGTGGAAGTGTAGCTAGAGTAGCCTAGTCACTGCAGAGATGGAACCCTGGAATCAGGGGCAGAGCACTTTTGCAGGGAGGGAGACAAGCCAGCCGGACTGGCTGTCTCCTAATCAGCGCTCAGGTTTCTGCTAGGCCTGGACACTGGCCGAGTCCTATTCCTCACGAAGCACTCCAAACACCTAACCTTGGGCTTCTAAGACGAGATAGGCACAAAGAAATTTTTTTGAAATCTATAAATAAATAAATAAATACATGAAACTGATAAAATATATGTGAAACATCACAAGAGTTGGTAAATGTGGTCTTTGGAACAGCTTCACTCCCTCTGAGAACAATGTATACATCACAGTTTCTGACATGTTAATGATTTTTTTCCAATGCCTGCTCATCACCAAGGAAATATCACCAATGATCTATCAGTGACTCATGTCCCAATTATTTCAATAGCAGAATTACAGTGATGCCTTTAATTTTTGTACAAGTTTTCATTTGCTGTGAATTTCGATACCTTTTAATAACTTTGCCATGACATGGAATGTGACCTCTAAGAGATCACAGGCCCTTGCGAATTGATAAAAGAGCTTCATGTTCCTATAAGGTCAACCTTTGCTCCCAACCTATTAACTGAAGACAAACTGTTTGCCTTAGTTCCCTTGCAAGAGCCTAATGCATATACTACAAGCCAAGTGCTTTGCCCATATTACCTCCAATCCACACTATCAGCCCAAGAGAACAACAGATTGATTTTACATGTGAACATATGAAACCCTCCTAACCTCTTAAACTCATTGTCAGAGAGCTAGGATGTGGCAGAATTCAGGCCAGATTCAAGGCCAATCTGCTAGACTACAGTCTTCTTTGCACTCTATCATGTTGCCTCTTTAATTGCTCTTCATAGTTACCAAACTCTTCCTCTTTAAAAAATACATCTTATTTATTTTTTTTAAGTAATCCCTGCCCCCAACATGGGGCTTGAACTCACGACCCCAAGATTAAAAACTGTGTGTTCCACTAGCTGAGCCAGCCAATCTCTATCTGTTTTCCATCCCTATTTCAAGTTTCTTTGTTTATTTTTGAAAGAAAGAGAGAGAGAGAGAGAGAGAGAGAGAGAGAGGTGGGGAGGAGCAGAGAGAGAGGGAGACATAGAATCCAAAGCAGGCTCCAGGCTCTGAGCTATCAGCACAGAGCCTGATGTGGGGCTCAAACCCACGAACTGTGAGATCACGACCTGAGCCGAAGTCAGACGCTTAAGTGACTGAGCCATCCAGGTACCGCCCTTATTTTCAGTCAGTTATCTAACAATGAATGATCATTACCCCCAACTCAATAATAAGTTCCTTTACATAACCATGTACAGCTATGTCTCCTAAACCTTGAATTTTAAAATCAGTGTCAAGATCAGAGAAACTGAGAAAAGTCCCGAGCTGAAGGAAGGGCTGCAGTGACCAGGGCAGCCCATGGTCACTGGTGAAGACTTGCTCATGATTGTAGGGCGGAAGCCAAAGGCA
Organism: Panthera pardus; assembly: GCF_024362965.1. Classification (NCBI taxonomy): domain Eukaryota; kingdom Metazoa; phylum Chordata; class Mammalia; order Carnivora; family Felidae; genus Panthera; species Panthera pardus. The sequence goes on along the minus strand of NW_026526688.1, from coordinate 13,072,691 downwards.
CAGTGCTCCAAGGAGTCCGCCCTGCCCTCGCTCAGAAATTTCACCAAAATATCTCTTTACTATGCAAGTAACTGGATTAAAATAAATAGCAAGGCTTGCTTTTAAAAGGAAAACGTGGGCTGAACTTGGGGAGCGAGAAGCCGCTAAAAGGTAGGGAACCGCTTTTGCGGGCAGAGAGAGCACGGAGACTGGGGAGGGGAGGAGCATACGGGAAAATCACCCCTCCCCAAAAGCAGCTGGAGAGAAAGTGGAAAATTGGAAACAGCCGCAGGGACTAAACTAAAAAGGGAGAAAGGAGAAAGGAGAGGGTTTAAAATCCATTAATACTATAAACAAGGGGAGCGCAAAGGCTGCAACTCTGCAGCTTGATACCTGGCGGTGCTCTGGTGGGAAGGGCGAATCCCCAGGAACGGAGTGGGGTCCTGGAGGTTCTCGGGCCACATGGGGAAAAGCGGTTCCACTGCTGGAAGGATCTTTGGTACAGACTGTTGAAGCCAGTGGTCCCAGCAGACCCGGAAGGCGGCCACATTCGCCGGTGCTGGGGCAAGGTCGTTAAGGGTGAAGCCAGGTGCTGGATGTGTGTTGGGATTTTCCATAATCCCTGAGACGCTGCTGCTACACTGTCTCGCGAACATTTTCTGGGACGGGCTGGCACCGGGCCGCAGTCTCGGGGCACCGGCAGCAGCAGGGTCCAGCGGGTGTTCCTGCGTGCAGCCGATATTCGACCAACGCTCATTCGGCCATTGCTCGGTGAGACCCTCCTGCAGAGGGGCGGAAGGAAGCAAAGCCGCAGTCCTTCGGAAGTAAGGGGCCGGGGAAAACAGCCGCATCTGAGACACAACTCGGGAGAGAGGTACTGCCTGGGGCCTGGTTGCGGAGAGTGGAAAAGCCGGGAGTGGACGAGAGCTGAAGACAAGAGGACGGGTGCGCGATTGCTGGCGGGGGAGAACAGACTGGGTAGCTGCATGGAGGCAAGGGCAACGCTCCCGCGCATGCGCATTGGTACCTACAAGCTCCGCAACGATCCACCCCAGCAGGCCAGCAGCGCCATCTAGTGGAGAGCGGAGCCGTTACACTGAGCCCCACCCAATTGGGCCAACTTCGCTCTTCAAGAACACAAGTCTCCCCGCTCACCGCCAGCTTAATTTATGGACGGACTATAAAGAGCTACATAGACTGACTTCTGGGGGAAAACGAAGCAATTTCAGTCCTACTTCTTTCTGTTAGCGGATTAATCTACTCAATTTTTTTTCTTTTTTTTTCTCTTTTTCCTTTTTCTCTTCTATAATTCTTTTCTTCTTGAATACAGAAAGAGAATTCATTTTTATTTTCAATTTTTATTAAAAATATCTTCCTTTAATTTTTATTACTATATTTTTTACTTTTGTGTAAATTTTTTCAAATTCAACTTTACTTCCATCATTTTATTTTAGTCTACTTCAGTGTATTCACCTTTTCAAATTTTCAAACAATTTCCTTTTTTTCTTTCTCTTTCTTTTTTTCTCTTTTTAGTTTCTTTTTTTCTTGAAGGCAGAAAGAGAAAAACTTCATTTTTACTTTCAGTTTCTATTAAAAATATTCTTATTTAATTTTCATTACTATATTTTTTGCTTTTATGTAAGTTTTTTTCAAATTCTATTCTACTTCCATCATTTTATTTTAGTCTACTACAATGTATTCACTTTTTCAAATTTTCAAATGATTTTTTTTTCTTTTTTAAAATCTTTTTTCTTTTTTGTTTTTCTTTTTTCTTAAATACAGAAAATGAAAAAAAATCATATTTACTTTTAATTTTTATTAAAAATATTTTTCTTTAATTTTTTTCCTACTATAGTCTTTATTTTTATGTATATTTTTTCAAATTCTATCTTGCCCCCATCATCTCATTTCAGTCTACTTCATTGTATTCATTCTTCAAATTCTCAAACAATTTCCTTTTTTTTCTCCCCCCCCCCCTTTTTTTTCCCTCTAATCTGTCAAACCACTTTCAACACCCAGACCAAAACACACCTAGGATCTAGCATCAACTATTTGATTTGTGTGTGTGTGTGTGTGTGTGCTTAATTTTTAATTTTAATATTTTTTTAATTTTTTTCTTAATTTTAATTTTTCTACCTCATTAATTCCTTTCTCACTTCATAATGACAAAATGAAGGAATTCACCCCAAAAGAAAGAGCACAAAGAAATGACAGCCAGGGATTTAACCAACACAGATACAAGCAAGATGAGAACTAGAACTAGAACTAGAATTTAGAATCACGATAATAAGAATACTAGCTGGAGTAGAAAATAGATTAGAATCCCTTTCTGCAGAGATAAAAGAAGTAAAAAATAGCCAGAATGAAATTAAAAATGTTATAACTGAGTTGCAATCATGGATGGATGCAGTGGCGGCAAGGATGGACGAGGCAGAACAGAGCATCAGCGACATAGAGGACAAACTTATAGAGAATAACGAAGCAGAAAAAAAAGAGGGAGATTAAGGCAAAAAGAGCACGATTTAAGAATTAGAGAAATCAGTGACTCATTAAAAAAGAACAACATCAGAATCATAGGGGTCCCAGAGGAGGAAGAGAGAGAAATAGGGGTAGAAGGGTTATGTGAGCAAATCATAGCGGAAAACTTTCCTAACCTGGGGAAAGACACAGACATCAAAATCCAGGAAGCGCAGAGGACCCCCATTAGTTTCAACAAAAACCGACCATCAACAAGGCATATCATAGTCAAATTCACAAAATACTCAGGCATGGAGAGAATCATGAAAGCAGCAGGGAGAAAAAGTCCCTAATATACAAGGGAAGACAGATCAGGTTGGCAGCAGACCTATCCACAGAAACCTGGCAGGCCAGAAAGGCGTGGCGGGATATATTCAGTGTGCTGAATCAGAAAAATATGCAGCCAAGAATTCTTTATCCAGCAAGGCTGTCATTCAAAATAGAAAGAGAGAGAAAAAGTTTCCCAGACAAACAAAAATTAAAGGAGTTTGTGAACACTAAACCAGCCCTGCAAGAAATTTTAAGGGGGACTCTCTGAGGGGAGACAAGATGAAAATATATATAAAAAAATAAAAAAATACCAAATGCAACAAATATTAGAAAGGACCAGAGAACACCACCAGAAACTCCAACTCTATAAGCACCATAATGGCAATAAATTCATATCTTTCAGTACTCACTCTAAACATCAATGGACTCAATGCTCAAAAGACGTAGGGTAACAGAATGGATAAGAAAGTAAGATCCATCTATATGCCGTTTACAAGAGACCCACTTTAGACCTAAAGACACCTTCAGATTGAAAATCAGGGGATGGAGAATCATCTATCATGCTAATGGTGACCAAAAGAAAGCTGGAGTAGCCATACTTATATCAGACAATCTAGACTTTAAAATAAAGACTGTATCAAGGGATGCAGAAGGGCATTATATCATAATCAAGGGGTCTATCCACCTTGAAGACCTAACAATTGTAAACATTTATGCACCAAATGTGGAGCACCCAAATATATAAATCAATTAATCACAAACATAAAGAAACTCATTGATAGTAATACCATACTAGTAGGAGACTTCAACACCCCACTCACAGCAATGGACAGATCATCTAATCCAAAAATCAACAAGGAAACAATGGCTCTGAATGACACACTGGACCAGATGGAACCAGATGGACTTAACAGATATATTCAGAATATTTCATCCTAAAGCAGCAGAATATACATTCTTCTCCAGTGCACATAGAATGTTCTCAGAATAGACCATATACTGGGACACAAATCAGCCCTAAGTAAGCACAAAAATATCGAGATCATACCGTGCATATTTTCAGACCACAATGCTATGAAACTCGAAATTAACCACAAGAAAAATTTGGAAAGGTAACAAATACTTGGAGACTGAAGAACATTCTACTAAAGAATGAATGGGCTAACCAAGCAGTTAAAGAAGAAATTAAAAAGTACATGGAAGTCAATGAACATGATAACACCACAACCCAAAACCTCTGGGATGCAGCAAAGGTGGTCATAAGGGGAAAGTATATAGCAATACAGGCCTTCCTAAAGAAGGAAAAAAGATCTCAGATACACAACCTAACCTTACGCCTTAAGGAGCTGGAAAAATAACACGAAATAAAGCCCCAAACCAGCAGAAGACAGGACATAATAAAGATTAGAGCAGAAATTAATGCTATTGAAACCAAAAAAACACAGTAGAACAGATCAATGAAACCAGAAGCTTATTCTTTGAAAGAATTAACAAAATTGATAAACCACTAGTCAGCTTGATCAAGAAGACAAAGGAAAGGACCCAAATAAATAAAATTGAGAATGAAAGAGGAGAGATCACAACCAACACAACAGAAATAAAAACAATAATAAGAGAATATTATAAGCAATTATATGCCAATAAAATGGACAATCTGGAAGAAATGGACAAATTCCTAGAAACATATACACTACCAAACCTGAAACGGGAAAAAATAGAAAATTTGAACAGATCCATAACCAGTAAGAAAATAGAATTAGTAATTAAAAATCTCCCAAAAAACAAGAGTCCAGGGCAAGATGACTTTCCAGGGGAATTCTACCAGTTAAGGAAGAGTTAACACCTATTCTCTTGAAACTGTTCCAAAAAATAGAAATGAAAGGAAAGCTTCCAAACTCTTTCTATGAAGCCAGCCATTACCTGGATTCCAAAACCAGACAGCCCACTAAAAAGGAGAACTATAGACCAATTTTCCTGATGAACATGGATGCAAAACTCCTCAACAAGATATTAGCCAACAATACATTAAAAAAATTATTCACCACAACCAAGTGGGATTTATACCTGCGATGCAGGGCTGGTTCAATATACACAAAAACAATTAATGGGATTCATAACGTCAATAAAAGAAAGGACAAGACCCATATGATCCTCTCAATAGATGCAGAGAAAGCATTTGACAAAATACAACATCCATTCTTGATAAAAACTCTCAAGAAAGTAGGGATAGAAGGAGCATACCTTGAGATCATAAAAGCCATATATGAACGACCCAATGCTAATATCATCCTCAATGGGGAAAAACTGAGAGCTATCCTCCCAAGGTCAGAAACAAGACAGGGATGTCCACTCTTGCCAATGTTATTCAACATAGTATTGGAAGTCTTAGTCTCTGCAATCAGACAACACAAAGAAATAAAAGGCATCCAAATTGCCCAGGAGGAGGTCAAGCTTTCACTCTTCGCAGATGACAAGATAATCTATGTGGAAAACCCAAAAGATCCCACCAAAAAACTGCTAGAATTGATTCATGAATTCAGCAAAGTTGCAGGATATAAAATCAATGCACAGAAATCAGTTGCATTCCTATACACCAACAATGAAGTGACAGAAAGAGAAATCAAGGAATCGATCCCATTTATAGTTGCACAAAAAAACATAAAATACCTAGGAATAAATCTAACTGAAGACGTGAAAAATCTATACACTGAAAAGTATAGAAAGCTTATGAAAGAAATTGAAGAAGACACAAAAAAATGGAAAAAGATTCCATGCTCCTGGATAACAACATAATATTGTTAAAATGTCAATACTACCCAAAGCAACATACATATTCAGTGCAATTCCTATCAAAGTAACGCCAGTATTATTCACAGAGCTAGAACAAATAATTCTAAAATTCGTATGGAACTAGAAAAGACCCCGAATAGCCAAAGCAATCTTGAAAAAGAAAACCAAAGCAGGAGGCAGCACAATCCCCGACTTCAAGCTGTACTACAAAGCTGTCATCATCAAGACAGTATGGTACTGGCACAAGAACAGACACTCAGATTGATGGAAAAGAATAGAGAACCCAGAAATAGACCCACAAACGTATGGCCAACTAAACTTTGACAAAGGAGAAAAGAATAACCAATGGAATAAAGACAGTCTCTTCAGCAAGTGATGCTGGGAAAACTGGACAGCGACATGCAGAAGAATGAACTTGGACCACTTTCTTACACCATACACAAAAATAAACTCAAAATGGATGAAAGACCTCAATGTAAGACAGGAAGCCATCAAAATCCTCAAGGAGAAAGGATGCAAATGACTCTTTGATCTTGCCCGCAGCAACTTCTTACTCAACACGTTTCCAGAGGCAAGGGAAACAAAAGCAAAAATGAACTACTGGGACCGCATCAAAATAAAAAGCTTCTGCACAGCAAAGGAAACAATCAGCAAAACTAAAAGGCAACTGACAGAATGGGAGAAGATATTTGCAAATGACATATCAGATAAAGGGTTAGTATCCAAAATCTATAAAGAATTTATCAAACTCAACACCCAAAAAACAAATAATCCAGTGAAGAAATGGGCAAAAGACATGAAGAGACACTTCTCCAAGGAAGACATCCACATGGCCAACCAACACATGAAAAAGTGCTCACCATCACTCATCATCAGGGATATACAAATCAAAACCACAATGAGATACCACCTCACACCTGTCAGAATGGCTAACATGAATAACTCAGGCAACAACAGATGTTGGCGAGGGTGCGGAGAAAGAGGATCTCTTTTGCATTGTTGGTGGCAATGCAAGCTGGTGCAGCCACTCTGGAAAACAGTATGGAGGTTCCTCAAAAAACTAAAAGTATAACTACTCTATGACCCAGCAATTGCACTACTGGGCATTTATCCACGGGATACAGGTATGCTGTTTCGAAGAGACACATGCACCCCCATGTTTATAGCAGCACTATCAACAATAGCCAAAGTATGGAAAGATCCCAATTGTCCATCGATGGATGAGTGGATAAAGAAGATGTGGTATATATGTATGTATATACATACATATATATGTATGTATACATATATGTGGTGTGTATATATGTATATATATATATATATATACATATATACACACACACACAATGGAGTATGACTTGGCAATCAAAAAGAATGAAATCTTGCCATTTGCAACTACGTGGATGGAATTCGAGGGTATTATGCTAAGTGAAATTAGTCAGAGAAAGACAAAAATCATATGACTTCACTCATATGAGGACCTTAAGAGACAAAACAGATGAACATAAGGGAAGGGAAACAAAAATAATATAAAAACAGGGAGGGGGACAAAACAAAAGAGACTCATAAATATGCAGAACAAACAGAGGGTTACTGGGGGGGGGGGGGGTTGTGGGAGGGGGATGGGCTAAATGGGTAAGGAGCATTAAGGAATCTACTCCTGAAATCATTGTTTCACTATATGCTAACTAATTTGGATGTAAATTTTAAAAATAAATAATAAATAAGTAAAAGGAAAAAGAGTTTCAGAAGAGAAATGCAGACGAAGGCTGTGGACAGAAGTGAGGAGAGCTAGCCACCCTTTTGTCCTGGTAAGAATTTGGAAAAAAATAGAGGGAGGTGAGCTGATTATGTGTGTGAGCCTTATATTCTTTTCTCATTGACCTGGTTCCCGCCCAGCTACAGGCTCAGAGGATGTTGAGTCCACTGAGGCCTGGCATTGGTGATGGCAACCAGGATGATGGAGGGATCAGGGACTCAGGGCAGTCCAGTTAAGAACTACAGGCCAATACGAAAAGTCAGAATCACAGTCACATACTCAGCAAAGATGGAATGTGAAAAGAATTAGAAAACATCAAGTCAGAAGGACTAACTCAGAGCTGGAACCTATAAAGAAAAGTCAGGAAAGGAAGAGTCAAAAATCGTCAAAAATGTAGGAAAACCAACCAACCAACCAACCAATCAGGCAACTGAAATGGGCCACTGCAGTAGACAGAGTTTGACCCTGAGCCAGATGTCTTCTGCAATCACAGAACTTTCATAGATTAATGATGGAAACCTACATGTGACCCAGTAGCTTACTAAGGACATTTAGATAGGCTCCTTTACCACTGTTACACTTGAGAATCATTTCCTTATATTTATACAGCACTGGAGCCTGGGTCTCACCCCTGAAAAACTAAGTCATAACTTAGATGAGGTAGGGAATGGAGGGCTGGGCAGGGCTTGACATGACTATTTAAAAACATATTTCTAATTAGTTTTAATTTTTAGCTGGGAATGAGAATCACAAGGGTAGAAGGTCAATGTAAGCATGAGGCTGAAGCTAAGACTATGGTAAACAGGGAAGTGACAGAAATTTTGGGTAAGTACATTCCCTTTATTAATGCAATCTTAGATTATAAAATCCCAAATTACAGAAACTGTGTGGGAATAGTGATACCATCTATAAAACAGGCAAATATTCCCATGAGGCTAGAAACCACACCTTTTGGTTCTCCCCACACTATTTCTTAGTAACCAACACATTGCCCGGTTCATAATAGATGCTCACTAAATAACATGGAATGAGTAAATGGATTCCAACTATGCAATGAGATTTGTACGTCAACTTGACTAATTTCAATTAAAATCTATCATGTGTTGTTGATACAGGCATGGGGCTAATATTGTATGCAAGCTTTCAGGTAATAATTCAATCGTGGAAATAATCGTGGAAAGAGAACAAACTCTTCAAGTTCAAGGTTCAAATCACAGTTTTGTCTGTTACTAACCAGGAAATATATTTAACCCCGATTCCATTTTCTGACTTATAAAATCAAGTCATAACATTCACTTTGCAGAGTTGTTAGAGGGATTAAGACAAGTATGTAAAGTGTTTAGAGCAGCATTTGGTGATCAGCAAACCATAACTGGTATTGTTATTAATAAATGGCATTTTGCCCAACAGCGTTATACGTGGCAGTTCCATTTTTATCAGGCAAGAGGTTGACAGGGATCAGATGCTAACAAATTAATGAAGTTATAAGCTAGAGCAATGGGAACACACTGCTAGGAATATTGTCACTTTTAAAATATATTCGAACAGGGAAAGAATGAAATTTTTTTCCAGCTTTACCGAAGAATGACTGACAAGCACAATTGTAAAACATTTAAAGTATTCACAGTGGTAATTTGATAGGTGTATACATTGCAAAAGGCTTTCCTGTCAACTACCTTGTTAATTAATACACCCACCACCTTATTTACTTTCTGAGTTATTTTTGGCAAGAAGGAGTAAACAACTTTTGTATGTTGAGATACAAATATTACCTATCCTCACTGGTCCTAGTGAGTAGGCAAACATTCTAAATAAGGAATAAGGCAGTTATATGAAATATGCAGAGAACTTAGAAATGCCCTGAATCTGGAAGATTCCTTGAGAGCTCTGGGAGACAGAAAACATTACCCAGTCCTGTTTGAAAAACTGCAATCAGGCAGTTTACAAAGGTGTGGGCATGCTCAAATTTCCGAAGCTTTGTAAATGACCTAAATGTCATAAAAATGAGGATAAGGAATGAAGTACACATTTTAAGAATTTTCTTTTCCTCCTACCTGCCTTAGCTAATGAAACAAAGGTTATGTTTTAATATATAAGGATAATTTTAAGAAATAACTAAATTTGCTGCTTGGGCAAGGACTGCATCTTACAGATAGCACAGCATTGACAGGTATTTTGGACATGACTTAAATCTTTGAAGCATTTAATAGTTTCTGGCTTTAATGTCATAATCTAAATGTTCATAAGAATACACATGTAGAATGTGCTCTTAAGAAGTGATATGCCAGAAAACAGCAGGAGAGAAGTAATTTCAGGGGCCAAGCAGCCGATCATTGGACTCCTAGAGTCCATTTTACACATCAGTTAGTGACAACCTGATTAATGATATGCTCACATATAAGACAAGCCCAGGACTCCCCTGCTGCCATTGTGTGGCTGAAATGAGGATGAGGAAATAGGAGAAGGCAGAGAGAGAAGGGTGTGTTTATTTTCGGGGGGGGGGGGCAGTCTTTCTAATGTCTTTCTGCTGTGCAGCTAATCTTTTTCTCTATATACATTTATGAGGATTGATTGGAGTTCGAGCAGACTCAATATACTACATCAGGCCAGTTTCACCAGAGAGATAAGCTGGCCAGTGAAATTAACATGAGGAAAGACTGGCCATTTTGGGTAGAACAATGCAAGTGTCTGGTAAGACAAGGAATGAAGCCAAGGAGACCAACGTGTGTCCTTAGGGGACTGACAGTAAGATGTGCACACTACCTCTTTCATAATTAAAGATTAGGGGGAAAAAGACCATAATCAGCCAAGTACTGGTAACATTATTATATTTCTGAATGGTATATATTATTCTATTTTCACAAAATTAATTTATTTTCACACAACTAACGTAGTCCACTTTCAAAACACCTACAAAATAACATACAAAAATGTTCATAATGGTTACAAATAAAAATACACATAATTATTCTATTTTACATAAGATGCAAAGACCATTACACAAATATATGTCTGTATGTCTACATTTATATATACATACACACATTCACTATAATAAAAGAACCAGAAAAAATATCCTAAATATATAAAACCTTTTTTTTTCTTCTTCAGATAATGGAATTACAGGTGGCTTTGGCTTTTTTTCTCTGATAGATACCTAAGAACAAGGGCATGGATGTTCTCTGGATTTAGGTTCAAATCCCAGCACCAAAATGTTCTAGCTGTGTGACCTTGGGAAAGATACCAAACTTTGCTGAATCTCCTCTTTTTCTTATTTAGAAAATGAGAAACAACCTTTGCAGACAGAAGGATTTTTTTTTTTTTGAAAGTGATTTAAGACCATGTTTGTAAAGTTCCTTGACACAGCCTGGCTTACACTGAGTGCTCTTTCAAGGCTCATGGGTGTTATCATTCAACCTATGGAGAATTTGAATTACAATTAGAAATTTTAAGTCTATTAAAAAAAATGGGAGCTTGAACAATGAAATGAGAACAGAGTGTGGGAAGGAACATGGCATTGGGATACTTGACCAGGCAGAACTCAGAGAAGGAAAAGAGAGTTACAATGACCACTGCGGAGAGAGTGAATGCCTTCACACCATTTTTTACCCTTAAAAATCCAATCAGACACTGAGTACCTGTCCAGCATCAGGTCATGAGGAAGGACAAAATCAACAAAGAGGTTTAAGCATAAGACCAAGATTTGGGCTATCTCTCAGGATAGAGACACAATGGCCTTCTGAGGAATCGGAGTTAGTGGACGTGTCACTTTACTGACAGGCAAGGCCTTATACAATTTATCTCAATTTATGCCACGATAGTTCGTTATTCCATGATAATTCCTTTGTTTCCAAAACACCCACGCCAGAAGTCCCTTTCCGGTATTGCACAGAGTGTGCATTCCATAAATCTGTGTCACCAACCTGCATCACAACAGGTGATGACAAAATTCACAGTCCATATAGAGATTTTCCACTAATGGCATCCTGACTCCATTCTGCCTGAACAGCATGGGTTAAAAGTGTATTGCCCTCATGCAGAAAATTCTAGACTACTTTTTCCGCATCTCTGCTCAGCAGGTAAGGAGGCCTCCCAGAAGTGATACCCAAAGTGGAATGCTTCAGTTACATGAAGACCTAAAAGTGGTAAGCAATATACATCAAATGAGCAATCTAAGAATCTTGACAACGAGTTTGTTTGAAACCTTCATAACCAAAAGCAGCTCCTTGTGAAGTTTCAACATCAAAGATCAAGTTTAGAGTGGTCATATATTTATAAAATATTTTTCCTGGGGGAGTTTCCTTTCAAAGATGTTCAGGATTCCTGCTCTGCTAGAGTGAATACGGAAAACGGCACATTAATTCAAGGTTATGAAGTGAACATACTGTTTAACCTCCAAGCGATATGTTAGAGGTTTTGCACATTTGCCTTGGAACTTTAGTTAAAACAAATAAATATTACTTTCAGTGAAGAGTAGTCAACTATGAAATACATACATAGTAATTTTATAACCACTCTTTCAGGATTTTTTTTTTTTTTTTGTTTCCGCTTAGGTGTGAGAGGAACGAAAAAAAATAGAAAGTAAAATTTAGCAAAGTGATACGCTGATACAAAAATTGTAGTCTCGCCAAACAACCGAGATATTGCTCTGGTCCCATGTTTACTTTTATTACCACAAACCGGTAATAAGCACCTAAATTCTTTATTCCTTCATTCACATGTTTTCATCCACCTGCAGTGACACTTTGACCGCAAAGGAGATTTTATCAGTGACTTAGAATAGCTAAAATATGACTTAACCCCCTTCCCGTTTATTTTAGCTTTCTTGCTAAATTCTTTAACACTTCATTCATTCATCAACGTGTTATAAGCATAATGAAGGCCTACAGTGAGCCAAACAAGGGCAAAACAAAGACTCAGGATGGAAAGAGAAGCTTTCATCTCAAGGCTTTTGTATGGATTGAGGATAAAGATAAAATACAATAAAATCAGTAGTCGCCTAACGATTTGCAAAGCTGACGGACAGATTCAGAAGTGACTAGGATACTCTGTCTGCGACAGGGAGGAGGATAGGATGAAGCTAGGTGACCGAGCAGGAGGTGCTTCCTAAAGGAGGACTCTGGGAATGAAATATTCTACCAGGTTAAGTGGAAGCAATTCTGATTTAAGATGGAGAATTAACCACAAGCATTTTCAACTGCAATAAGAAAGCTGGCTTTTTATTTGTCTTATTCACAAACTCACACAAATAGAGATGACTGGTAATTGCCTCAGCAGACGAGGAAGACTGGACTTCGGTCAGCTTTGGGAAAGCTTAGAAGTAGCCTAATTTGTATCAGAGTCACCAAAAGGCAAACGCATTGTTTGCACCAAAAGCCCTTGGAGTTATTATGTGGAAGACTATTTGAAAGCTGTTGAAGAAGCAATTAGGGGGTGCCTGGGTGGCTAGTCGGTTAAGCATCTAACTCTTGATTTCAGCTCAGGTCACGCATGCACAGTTCATGGGTTCAAGCCCCGTGTTGAGCTCCGTGCTGACAGTGTAGAGCCTGCATGTGATTCTCTCTCTCCCTCTCTCTCTCTCTCTCTGCCCCTCCCCCGACTGCACTCTCTATCTCAAGAAGAAGAAAGAGAAGGAGGAGGGAGAGGAGGGGGAGGGAGGCCGGTGGCAGCAGTAGCAAGAAGACCTTTAGATCCTCCCTTCTAACCCAGCAATTACTTCTCATTCTACCCCTGTAGGAATGTAGGTAAAACAGTGAAATTCCAGACCGAGGACACTAGGATGACTGAAGATTGAAATCATATATTGGACATAAATATTTATATGCTGAAGGCTGAGATTCCAATCTTTTTGACTCACCTGACTCAGAATACTCTCAGTCACACAAAAGATTCACTGATAAACCCTTCTTTGGGGAATCTGGCCAGTCCAGGATTTAAAAAAAAAAAAAAAATGCTGACTCCGTGGGCTGGGCCCCCAGTGAAACTGCTGAGTCAGCACAACCGATAGCGAAAGCCCCAGCTAACCCAGCAAAGTACACAGAGCTTTCACACCCTTCCTCCCTGCTACATTTTTACATATGTTAATAGCAAAGGTTTTTAGATTTTTTAAAATTTTATTTTGAGAGAGAGCGAGAGCGAGAGAGAGAGAGCGTGTGTGAGCAGAGGAGGGGCAGAGAGAGAGAGGATCCCAAGCAGGCTCCACACTATCACCACAGAGCCCAGCATACGGCTTGAACCCATGAACCATGAGATTATGACCTGAGCCAAATTCAAGAGTCAGACACTTAACTGACTGAGCCACCCAGGAACCCCGAATTTTGAAGAGAACATATGACATTAAAGATAAAGACCAAAATAAGAAAGCAAGCATATTGGAAGAAGCAGAAATCATGTAAGCAAAAGAAAATACAAACAAATACAAAACAAAAACAAACAAACAAAACCTAAGACTCATCAATTTTCATTAGCATTTTCAGAGAAATACTGCATCTATGAAAATAATAATAGGATATCATAAGAGACAAAAATACAGATTTTACAAAGCTCTTTGCAATTAAGTATATATAGTAGCAGGGGATTTAGAAAACAAAATGTTACAAGAAAGTTAAACAGACAAAAGAGAGAGAAAATGGGACAAAATGTAAGACTGACAAAAAATTTAGAGGGCATGTTTAAGAGGTCCAAAGTCTAAATAGTAAGACTTTCATAAAGGAAAAATTGAAGAAACTGAGAAGGGGGGAGTTTTCAAAGAATAAATTTAAGAGATTTCTCCTAAAACAAAGAATGTGATTTAACAGTTGAAAGTACCTTATGAGCTGTCATGCAGAGGATAGAAACAGACTAATAACCATCAGACTCATCAATATAAATTCAAAAATTTCAGAAAACCAGAATGAAAATAGGAATATCCTATACACTTCCAGAGAGAGGAGCATATCTTGGAAATTTTGAGGAAAAAATATATTTCTAATCTAGATTGTATACCCATCCCAACTATCAATCATGTGTAAGAATGTTGAGAGATAAATTTTTCCAAGATGAAGAAATTGGCAGAATATCTAAATATTTGAATGTAGAGATATTTACCTAGTAAGGAGAAGGTTTTGGTTGAAATGATGATATGTAAACACAGAATCAAAAGCAACCAATCTTTTATATGATAAGAGTATATTTAGTTTGTAAGAACATTCCAAACTGTAGGCTGTTTTCCAACGTCACTGTAGCATTCATTTTGCATCCCCACCAGCAATGAATGAGAGGTTCCTATAACTCCACATTCTTACCAGCTTTTGAAGTAATCGGTGTTCTGGATTTTAGGCATTCTGATAGGATGATTTGTAGTGATACATCATTGTTTTAACTTGTAATTCCCTAATGACATGTGAAGTTGGCATATTTTTATATACTTTTGGGCCACCTTTATAACTTCTTTAGTGAGGTGTCTTTTCAGATATTTTGCCCATTTTTATTTTTTATATATTTTTAAATGTTTATTTATTTTGAGAGAGAGTGTGTGTGTGTGTGCATGAAAGCAGGGGAGGGGCAGAGAGAGAGGGAGACAGAGAATCCCAAGTAGGCTCCTCGCTGTCAGCACAGCTCCTGACATAGGGCTTGATCTCATGAACCGTGAGATCTTGACATGAACTGAAATCAATAGTCAGATGCTTAACTGACTGAGTCACCCAGGTGCTCTGTATTTGGCCCATTTTTAAATTGGGCTGTTTTTTATTGTTAAGTTTAAGATATATATATATATGTGTACATGTATATGTGTATATATATATATGTATATATGTGTACATGTGTATATATATGTATATATGTGTATATATGTACATATACACATATATATACATATATATGTACATATATACATATATGTATATATGTGTATATGTATATATATACACATATATATGTGTATATGTGTATATGTATATATACACATATATATGTATATGTGTATATGTACACATATACACATATACACATATATATATGAAGCAAATTTTCTAAAAATTAGATATGTAGTTTATAAATATCTTCTCCCAGTCTACAACTGGCCTTTTCATTCTCTTACTAGTTTCTTTCACAGAGCAGAAGATTTTAATTAAATAAAAATTTTAAAACTTAGGATAATTATTAATTCCTAAGGAAAACCAAATTTATGAGAAAGACATAATCACAACAAAGCTCTGCTGTCAGTAGTGTTTACACAGTCTGCTCAGTATAACCAAAGAATATTTATTTATCCTGAATTATTATGTCAATATATTAAGAGGATTGGGGGATAGAGATGTCTATGCATCTGCACATCATTGTGCCAATGAAGAAAGCTAAATCATCCTCCTCCGTTTTGAAGGATAAAGAGACGATGCTGAAAATCTAACAACAAAAAAATTACCTTATAGTCCTATGATTAAGAGTTGTTGAGGCACACCCCATAAGAATCCATTGTAAAAGCTGAAAATGGTTGCCTCTAGAGAACAGGAAATTGAGAAAATAAAGGATTTGAGAAACAAACATATCAAGAAGAAACTCAAAAAAGAAAAAAGAAAAAGAAAAAAAACATGTATTTTAAGATTAAAAATCAACAAGCTTTGTAGAACTATGTTATCTTTTATATGTATAAAATTTATTGTAACCGAAACTAAATGTAACAAATGAAGATAGATATCTGTCAATTAGAGAGAGAAGAAAGGAACGAATGATGTTCCTTGCTGGTTGACCTGTACATGAACGAACAAGGGTGGAGGTACAATAGGAGGTAAAATACTCTTTCAAATTTGTACAGTTAAATATGCCCAAAATAAAGGTGGCTGTCTCAGTTTGGGTGTTTTCCATAAGCAAACCCCGAGACAAGGATTTGAGTCTAAATGGTTTGAGAGATCGTGGGAACATTGGTAAGGAAGTGGGGAAATGATACAGGAAAGTAAGTGAAACTTGCCAATAAATGGACTCTAGTACATCAGCTACCACGGTGGTTGATGACAGTTTCATCACATGGGAGAAATTCTGGGAAACCAAGCAATGTACTGAATGATCAAAGGAATGGGACAAGGCCTGGACAAGGGCTGCTAGAAATGTGTTCAGAGAGATAGAAATTAAGCAGGGATAGTGAGTCCACACAACAAGATTAGCTTCGTATTTCTGTGACTCTATACATTGAAGATACTAATCAAATCATATAGTGTTATTTAAAATACATAGTAGTACAGTTTTCAATCACCACAGAAGCCACAATAATAACAGTTTAAGTATTTTAGTGCATACTTACTGGGAGATTCTCCTATATTTTGAATTTAAACTATAACACTGAGTTCAGTTTTTATTTATAAAGGCCTATGAGCATTAACATTAAAACCATACTTCCTGGCTAACAATAAAAAAACCCAATTATTTCATTATAGGTTTTAAAAATTTAATTGAATACTACTTTCTAGCAACCATTCCAAAAGGTTGCTTCTGTAAAACAGTATGATGAGAAGGACCCGAGAAGGACATCCCCTAAAAAGTAAAGTAAAATAAAGATCCTGACTCTAAGGAGAAAAGTTATTTCCTATGACAAAATTATCCTATTCTCTTTATCCTTCTTCCCCTTAGAGATGGTATCAGAGAGTAAATGTACTGATCATGCCCATATTACTTGAATGTTATAAATAAGTTTGCCAAGGTAACACATTTACCTAGACTTTTTAGAGAACTACCAATTGGTTATCATAGATACTTTCTCAAAAAAAAAAAAAAAGTAAATGATAGTACTATAAGCATGCATGCCAGGGGAGACTCTACAACGAGAAATATAGCTTATCACGCAATTAACTCCGATCAATTGTGTCATGACCAAGAGAGAAACAGCCTGTGTGACCCAATATGAAGTATACAGTCCTAGTTATGAAGTCTTCAAAATGTGTAAATTGCATCTAATCAAACCCGGGAACCGAACTTCAAGTTTATAGAAGTAAAACACAAGGAGAAGAAACCAAAGAAGAAACCAGAATGCAGAACATTCTTTCAGGACAATAGATTCAACAACTTGAATACGTCTGTGTCACAAAGAAAGGAACATGTCTGTGTCACAGAGAATCAGCGGGGAGACATACAGGAGCAGTCTAGGTTGAAAGGCATGCGACACCAAAATGCAGCTCACGGACACTGATTAGATCCTTATGTAAGAGATATTTAAGAACACTTAAGAAGCCATAAACATGGACTGATAACAGCTGATATGAAGGAATCCTTGTTAATTTTGTGAGGTGTGATAATGGATTTGTAATGAAGTATTTAGGAGTGAAGTTTCATGGTGTCTGTAATCTACATTCAAGTATTTCAGGGAAAGAAACAATAGTTATTAATCTAGCATACAAGGTATATGGTATTTATTACCCTGTCCCCTTTCATTTTCTGTATATCTGAAAACTGTTATAATGCAAAGTTAAAACAATCACATTGGAGCCAGAAAAACTTAGTGAAACTCTCCTTTAAGCCTAAACATATTTCTTATCTGTATTTACATGTCTGAGATTTAAAAAATCACAGATTCATAGGATTTGCAAACTAGGATACTTGAACTATTTCACATGTAGAGAAACCGACGACCACAGAACTGATTGCATTTGTCTAATGAGTCAAAACAAGTTATTTGCAGAAGCCACAGTAATTTGAATATGTGTCTTTTTCTCCTGATGACCAATATTTCCTTGAAAGTGAAATTCACACCTAATTAATCTCTGTCATCTTTCCAGTGCTCAGCATACATCCATTGGATTTACAGCGCATCAATAGTTTGCTTATAGAATAATTGTACGTGCTTTTCAAATCATTTTACATAGAAAGTATCTGGTTTCCATCAGTGTACAGAAATGGATAAGATCAAATAGTTTTCAAAGCAAACATTGTAGTTGGCCAAAATTATTTTTCAATTCATAGCTGAAAATAGAGCAGGGAATAGCAGCTATAAAAACTAGTAAAAAAGTGACTACATGATTCACATTTTTTCCCCTTTGGTTCTTGTTAAATTCATGTACATGTTGTTACTTTTCCTGTCCACTCTTTAGCTTAAAAATACCAACATATAAGCCTAACAATATTCAGTTGCCAACCCAAACAAAGATGCTACATTTAAAAAGTATGATTCTTTGGAAGGAAGGTCAACATTCTCATCAATTAATCCTCATTTTTCATAATAAAATATGTGAGCCAGCTGCTGAATCAGGTACTTGGGCAAAGATTGCTGCCTATTTTGTAAAATCAGCTGTAGCACATTTGTGCACAGGAAGAGTAGCTGATTTTGCAAAATGTTGAAATATACAAGCTACATATGGCTCAGTGTATTTCCCACTGTATTGTTATTTTCAACCAACAGAACACGTTAGGCATTTGTACTATCCCTCCTTGACTATTGTTTTCTTTATACAGATTATTGCCCTAGACATATAGCATTTGATTTCTATAATGAGAAGAAAAACAAAAAAGGACTATATATCCTCAAGATATATGTTCCTAAGGTTTTAGTGATAAGGGGAAATGTTTGTTCCAGAGATTGTATTTTTCATTTTACAAGATAAATATGAGGTGGCTACAGACAAAATACTGTCTACCTATTGATTCCTCTTCTATACGACACGTTTTCCAAAGGAAGCCCTGAAAAATATCAATTGGCTATTACATACTATATATAATGTCCTTATGGGATGTTGGGACATCCCACAAGGATGTTTTTATTAAAGTTTTCTAGCAAATTCTGTATCCTAAAGAGAAAAAGAAAGGTAATTCTACATTCTTTTTATTAAAAATGGGAAGGTAATTTTATTATATTGATCACTGAGTTTTGAAAATTTTTCTTGTCTAAAATACAAGTCAGTCTTTTTGTAAGTATGTAGAAATCTACATCTATTCAGATATCTATATTTAATATTTACACGTATTTTTAAATAATGTCATTAAGAATGGCTTATTTCTTTAGAAAATCAGAGGTGATAAAGTTGAAAGCAAGTTCCTGAACATTTTGATATACACTAAAATTACTTTACATAGATATGTGTCACTATATAAAAATTAAATTAAAATGTAACATTACAAAGCAAAGACTATTAAGTTTACCAGATGGAGAGGAAGAATAAGTAAATTTAACGTGCAAATGTGAATACTTGATAAAGCAAAATTTTTCACAAAAATAAATGCTAGTGTTGAGAATAAAAGTTAAAAAAGCTAATTTCTATAGGACATAAAGGTGCCCAAAACACCGAAGTATTCTCTGTAAAAGAGCATTCTCCATGAGAGTAATAATTTGTATTTACCATTAAACTATTTTTTTTAATTTTTTAAAATGTTATTATTATTTATTTTTGAGAGAGAGTGAGCGTGCATGCACATGAGTGGGAGAGGGGCAGAGAGAGAGAGAGGGAGACACAGAATCCCAAGCAGGCTCCAGGCTCTGAGCTGTCAGCACAGAGCTCGATGTGGGGCTTGAACTCACGAGTCGTGAGATCATGACCTGAGCCAAAGTCGGATGCTTAACAGACTGAGCCACCCACGCACCCCTAAACTATTTTATGTTATTAGTTAAAAAATTTTAACGTTTATTTATTTTTGAGAAAGAGAGAGCATGAGCGGGTGGAGGGGCAGAGAGAGAGGGAGGCACAGAATCTGAAACAGGCTCCAGGCTCCGAGTTGTCATCACAGAGTCCAACGTGGAGCTCGAAGTCACAAACTGTGAGATCATGACCTGAGTTGAAGTCAGACGCTTAACAGACTGAGCCACCTAGCGCCTCACTATTAAACTATTTTAAAAGATGGGCAAAATATAAAATTGACCGATGCCTTTCGTAGTTTTTTTCAGTTATTAATAGTTGATGTAGAATAATATTTAATAGCCTAGTGATAAGAAAATATGAAAATCCTCAGGCTGAATCAGAGAGGACCATATTAAAGAAAACCTCCATGCTTAAAATAGTCCCATCTTCTTAAATTCTAATGCAATGTGCCTTGAAGGAACTGAGGTACCAGCTGAAGTGTTAGATCTGTTGACAGGCCTTAGGTTTGTTGACATTCTTAATGTGGTAGGATCAGTTATTCATATTTTTAGACATACAGCAGTCTTCCCTTATTCACAGTTTTACTTTCTATGGTTTCAGTCACC
Organism: Panthera pardus; assembly: GCF_024362965.1. NCBI lineage: Eukaryota > Metazoa > Chordata > Mammalia > Carnivora > Felidae > Panthera > Panthera pardus. The sequence continues at coordinate 13,052,235 of NW_026526688.1, read as the reverse complement.
CTGTGGTCAACCATGATCTGGACGCATATGATTCCCTTTCCTATGTGTCATCAGAAGGTCAACTGTCACCTATGGCTGCACTACAGTGCCTATGTTATTCACCTCACTTCTTCTCATATCACATAACCATTTTATCATCTCACATCATCCTAAGAAGGGTGAGTACAGTAGAAAAAGATATTTTGAGAGAGAGATACCACATTCACTTCTCCTTTATTACAGTATAGTGTTATAATTGCTCTATTTTATTATTAGTTGTTATTAAGATCCTACTGTATCTAATTTATAAACTTTATCAGAGGTATATATGTATGTGTATATATGTATATGTATATATATGTATGTGTATATATGTGTGTGTGTGTGTATATATATATCTATCTATATATAGACATATATGTACGTATATATCTATACGTATATATATGTACGTATATATCTATACGTATATATCTATATATATACGTATAGATATATACGTATATATATACGTATAGATATATATGTATATATATATATGTGTATATATATGTATATATATATGTGTGTATATATATATCTGAAAAAACATAGTATATATAGGATTCGGTACTATCTGTTTCAAGCATCCATTGGGGGTCTTGGAACATATCCCCTGCAGGCAAGGTGGCTAGTGTATGCATAAGGGCTTATATTTTTTCCTAGACATTGAATTTTCCGAACATGCTTGTTTAACCCAATATTCTTTCAGGCAACACATTTCCTAGGGGGACTTGACAATACTTGGCAACTTAGTACTATAAAGGTACAAAGCATAAAGAAAGTAAGAAGGTGTATTTCTAAGATAATTGACAAATTCTTTGGAGATACTAAACTCTCACTGATGGTGGTGCTCCTCAACTTGCTCTCTGGATAGTGAGGCAGCTGAGTGTCCCCAGAGGACTGGGAGAAAGAAACGAAGTTATCAAGGATTCCAGGTGTAAGGTGGGTAGGGTGGATTACCCGAGGAATCATGACATCTCCTGGAAACTGGCACAGTGGTTAGTGGCTTTGGCTTCTTGGAGTCAAGCTTTGCCAGAATTTAGCTATTCTTTCAGTAGCAAATAATTGTAAGGACATTTATCATTAGACCTATCTAAGTCTACCATTAGACCTATAAGTAACTCTTTGTACATTTTTGTTGGTAGTTAATTCTACAGTGTTGTGATGGCTAGAATTGTTGTTGTAAACTCCCAAAGCACTACACCCCTACAGTGGCAATAATACACCTTGGGGAACTCATGACCAAAACCAAAATGTTAAATGAAAATGGTAAGAAGCAAAAAAAAAAAAAAAAAAAAAAAAAGTAAGAAGCTTAAAGAAATGAACACAGACATGGAAAGATTTCATAATAATAACATTAATGAGTTTTAGTAATATAATGCATTTCTCCTCTGACATTTTCCTAGATATTGTCCATTGGGCTATCTTTATGACATATCTTCAACTCTTATAGATGCCTTTTGATGATGTCATGGAAATAAAGCAAAGAAACTAAGATGGACACATTATTTTTTAAAATGAAGTCTTTTCATCTTGACTTACTTCCTAGTAAAGCTTTCAGGAACACCTGCAACAGCTACTTTGCTTGCTACAAGTGCATAATACGTGTTCAATGCAAAAAGGAGCGCCAATATAAAACCTACTTTTCAGAGAGGCCAGATTGACTCACCTCTTCCATGAAACCCTCCTTAGCATCTCAGCATAATTTGATTTCTTTTCTTGAATTTCCTTTTCTCCCCTTTATGCAAATATTTAACTACCTGTTGTTGTTTTTTTCCAAGTAGATGCTGAAGGGACACGTAGATACGGTTCCAGTCCAACTTCTGTATTTTACTGAGGCCAAGAGAATTTACATCAAGAAGTAGGAGATGGAACTAGAAACGTCTCTTTCTGACTTTATTATTTTAAATTTTCAGAGGGAGGGGCAAAAAGAGGTGAAAGGGAGTGGGAGTTCAGGCTTCCAGGAACGGAATGAAGAAATCACGGCGGTGAGACGTACAGCGTAGGGGACACAGTCAATGGCGATGTAATGGTGTTGTATGTGACAGAAGGTAGCTACATTTGGGGTGAGCACAGCAGAACACAGAGAGAGTTGTCAGCTTGCTGTGTTGTACATCTGAAACTAATGCAACACTGTGTGTCAATTATACTTCAAGGAAGAAAAGAAAGATGAAGAATCCTAGTGCAATGCCTGGCATGGGGAAGGCTCTCGATAAATGGTGCCTGCTATTGTTAAAAAAAAAATTATACTACCTCACACAAATCTAAGATTTACTGTGTTGCTATTAAACATTTCTGACATATATGATTTTTCTCTTCCCACCACACTGCCAGTGACTTGAGAGCAGGAACCATGTTTTATAATTCTTTCCTATCATGTATGGTGCCCAACATAGTACAGTGCATATAATGGGTTTCAATGAAGTTAAGTGAATTAAAGTATCTCCTTATTGCTAAGTAAATGTACTGTATTATACTTCTATAAGGAGAAATATATCTCATGAGTCATGCCCTGAAGCTTCTAATTTTTTTTCCTTATTATTCTAGAGTAGTGGTGAAATCTCTCCAATTTTTATATAACCTTCTACTGAACATAACCCAATTTCGTACATAAGTTATTACAAAAATATACGTATTGTAAGATATTGGGAGACAGAATTCAGATACTGTGCTGAAAATGAATATCAACATTGAGGCTACAAAATATTAACAGGAAGAAGAGTCCTTTAAGCAAGACAATGTAGTTAACTTTCAAAAGGCTGATTCTAGGATTCCATTGTTCCCTGGAACAATCACATCTTCTACCCAACTAGCCATGAAACTGGGGCTTTTTCTTTCTGTTTCAGACTCCTACAATTTGTTGCTTATTATGCATTTCCATTTGTTCCTTTTATGATACTTTTACATTTCAAAAATCAATTGAAAAACCCTATTGTCTTAGTTTGTGTTTCTGAGCCTTAAAATAAAACAAAGGGGATTATCAAGTCTGAATACCAGTCTGGAGGCTTTGCTTCTCTGTGTGTTATTATATCTTGTTTAAAATTGCCACAGAAGTACAGCTTAGAAGAACTTTCCCCTGTTAATCAGTGCAGGAAGTATTGTGTCATTACCTTATGGTTATAAATATTGAGTTTTTGCTCCTCCAGGGTTTATCACAAACGCATCATACCCACCCCCCGCCCCACACCTCAATAAAATGTTTTTTTACCTCTAAAAATGCAAATGTGATAATTCACTTACCATATAAATGAACACCCCCAAAATAAAACAAAAATCTGAAAACATTCCACCCCACAACTATCCTACTGTTTGCCAGAATGTTCAGAAACTGCTAGGGTTTCCTTTCTTCTTTTGATTCCATGTAATGAAAAAAGACAAGAGATTAGAAGGCTCAGAGGATTGGATTTCTTTTTTTCTCTTATTTGGGAAAAAGGAGCTGCATTTTTAGCATCTAAAGCTGACAAGTAAGAAAGCTGACAATATGGACCCCAGTTCATTCCAAATAAAGTGACCAATCTAACGCCAGAGGGAGTCCACCTTGCAATCTTGTGATTGATCTTGTTCCTAGTGGGGAAAAACCTCAGACTGTTGTAAGCATAGTGCTGAAAATGCATAAGTAGAACTTACCTATGTTAGCCTGCACACAATTACTTTAGAGCTACGTTCTGTGTCACCTTCTCACTTAAAGAGGAATCAGATGCATTTTCTTGCTGGTTTTTGTTTCGGAGGCAAATCAAAATGTCTGGAGACCAGGCAGAAATGAAGTTATTTCTGTTGCTTCTTATTTTAATTTTTTTTTAGGTGGCAAAGAAATGTGCATCGTAGCATCGTTTTCCGGTGACTAGAAAAATGCCCTTACATTATTTTAAATATTATGGGCAATGAATACATTTCTTAAGGTGGAGGGAGAGGGCTCAATATCTGTGTTCTTTTGTCCTTCAGCAAATCTTGAGGAGGTTGGTTACAAAGGAGAAGAAATGTTTCATAGAGCTTTGTGCAGATTTCAGCATATGGTCAGAGTCGGTGTGTGCGTGCACGCCTTTCCGTGTCTTCTTTACAGATAAATGTGCAGGGCTGGCTGGAGACAGGTGCAAGCAGTGTGCTAGCATCTGGCCTCCTGCTTTGGCTCCAATCGTATAGGTAGTTTTACTTTAGCAAAGCAAATTACTAAAGGATCACAAGTCTGATACTCAGAGACCAGAGAAGCCTGGAGCAAACCAGGAAAAAAAAAAAAAAAAAAAAGAAAAGAAAAAGAAAAAAGCCCACTGAAATATTGGTCAGGGCAATGAGGGCAGGGGGTTCCTACATTTCTCTCCTGCTCATTAGCTGTTCTCTCTGTTTGCCTTTCCAAGTGAGGACCCACACCTTTCCATTCTCTGTGGTATATTTGGTTTTCCTGATTCCCCAGGCAGCTTCTAAGTCGAAAAAGGCAAGAGCACAGTGTCCTCAGGATACTCTTGTACTGGAGGGTATTCCTTTCCATCTCCAGTCAAATGTTAGTCCTAATAACCTTATAATTCTTCTGACTTTTCAATGAAGGGTGAAGTACTCAATGCCTGTCAAGAAACAATCAAATGCCATTTGAGCACAGGCAGTAGCCTGTGTGCCCTGCACCCTTGGGTTTTGTATGACAAGAATTAGGGCTACTATACAAAAAGATAGTTTAGGGGAGCCAATTTTGGTGTAGAAAAAAAAAAGAAACAACAGCTGATCTGAATAGGTTTGCTTTTTTTAAAAAAAATCATGTTTATGTATTTTTGATAGAGAGTAAATCAGAGTGTGGCTGGGGGAGGGCAGAGAGAGGGAGACACAGAATCCAAAGCAGGCTCCAAGGTCTGAGCTGTCAGCACAGAGCTGGACACGAGGCTCGAACCCATGAACCGTGAAATCATGACCTGAGCCAAAGTTGGACGCTTAACCGGCTGAGCCATCCAAGCACCCCTAAGTTTGCTTTTAAAATGAAGATTTATAGAAAAAGTGAGGGGTGTAGGGGAGAAGTTTTAGGATTAGGTTTCCAGAAGGTCATAGGGCTAAGCATATTCTATGTGGGAACTCCATGGGGGTCTGCTCAGACCTCTGGGACAGGAAGCCAGACAAAGCATAGTGACAAGTAAAGCCATAGTTGTGGCAAGGAAAAACGAATACATAAAATCAAAAGACATTTATTGTTCCCTCTTGTCATTCATTCATTCATTCATTCATTCAAGAATCAACCCTTGGGCAGCTTTTGTTGGTTTGAAGGAACTAAGGAAAAAGTAGATTTGAAAGAAATCCAGGATCAGTATATAGTGGTAAACATAATTTTCTGACAAAGAGAAATGACATGGTTTAATCACTGATGACAAGTACTCGCTGAACGCTTCTGTCATGGAGGGCAGTTCAGATAACCCACTGAGGGCGAGATCAAGGCAATACTGAAATGGAATAGCACCCAGTGCTCAGCCAAGGTGCCTGCCTTGCCTGTACCTGATTATTCACCTTGACGGAAGCACTCTGAGCATCAGCTGTTTAATGGTGGTTGAGTAGATGATTTGCAAGGGCCAAGTATGAGTTCAGAAGTCAGTGGAATGATTTTGATCGTTCCTGTCTAGTAGAGGAAAAAGGAATACAAGGTACAGTGTCACACTTACTTAAAAAAGATCTTTTTAAAGAGACTGATACAATCGAAATCATTTTCAAAGAACTCTTAAATTTCAAGAGGGTAAAAAAAAAACTATTATTAAATTAACCACCTCATTATGGTTGATTATTATACACACTTGGCTTAGAATGGCAAAAAAAAAAAGTGCGAGTTGGATATAACCAAGTCTGAATTCTGATGTCACTATTACCTTGAGCAAATTATTTGAGCTCTCAGCCCTCAGTAGAGTGGTTAACACGCGCAGTCATCCTTTAAAATTTTTTTAACGTTTATTTATTTTTAAGAGAGAGAGAGCACAGGCAGGGGAGGGGCAGGGAGAGAGGGAGACACAGAATCTGAAGCAGGTTCCAGGCTCTGAGCTGTCAGCACAGAGCCTAACACCGGCGTTGAACTCATGAACCACAAGATCATGACCTGAGCCAAAGTCGGACATTTAACTGACTGAGCCACCCAGGCGTCCCAAACAGTAATTCTTAATCAGTGATATTTTAATATTTAGTATTAATATTTTAACCTTACAGGTGGAATTTTATTTTTTTTATTAAAATTTTTTTTTAATGTTTGTTTATTTCTGAGACAGAGAGAGACAGAGCATGAGAGGGGGAGGGGCAGAGAGAGAAGGAGACACAGAATCCAAAGCAGGTTCCAGGCTCTGAGCTGTCAGCACAGAGCCCAACGTGGGGCTCGAACTCACAGACCATGAGATCATGACCTGACCGAAGTCGGATACTCAACCGACTGAGCCACCCAGGCGCCCCTGCCTTATAGGTGGAATTTTAAAAATAGTTCATTAACATTGGAAACAGATACCACATTTAGGTGACTGGAGCATATTTTTAAGAATTGTATACTGTATTTCATCATGTCTAAGTTATCCTTTATCGTTAAGATTCACCATTATCTTATATACCATTGGGAAAGAGAAAAATAACTGTTAATTAAACCAAGACACAATATTGTGATTCCATCATTTGCAAGTGAATCCAAATTTCAAAACATGCTAGAATTAAAGAAATAGGCATCTTGGAAAAAGGATGCACAATAATTTTAGGGGTCTAATTTTAAACTCTATGTAGGATATTTTTATTTATAGTTGTTATTGAGTTATTGGGGTCTTTTGTGGAGATCTGTTTTGTGGAATCTTTATAACGATGAATAGTTATACTATTAACCCTCATAGAAATGGTACAATTTTGCTATAACGTTTATCCAGTCAGAGATCAGTTCTCTTCATTCTCCCAAATAGATACAAGCTCTTTAAGGGCAAGGATCTTATTCTCAATTGCCATATTTTCTGGCATTCAGCATCAAAATTCATCCATTAGTGATCTTCAATACATATTTCTGAAATGATGAATCATAAATGTTCAAACATGAAAATTCTAGTCATGTGACAGTGATTGAATCATCCGAGGTGGAATGCTTATACTGTTTATATTTGTTTGAGTTTGTTCAACGAGACAGAAACATACACAAGACGGTATCTTTACTTAGACTCCAGTTTGGTGGCAGACGCTATGCATTAATATTTACCCTAATAAGTGGGGCACTTGGTAATTATAGGAGTACAATAAGTGTTCTTCTATAGATGAAGAAATGATTTTGACTTTAGGACACCTCTGTGTCTACTGGATATCACACAGAATATCAGGAATTGACTACGTTTGCCACTGAAATAATACCTAATGCCTAATTTTCTATTTTTATCTGGATTGCTGAAGAGCAGAGGCTTAGTCTTTATTAGGATTCATATGGCTCTCCTATTGATGCCTGCAGGATTGGGTGGGGGAGGGGGTATCAGTAAACAGTCTTTAATGATAGCGGCTGTCGTAATTTTATTTTCAGTCTGATGGAAGGAAAACAGTCTTGCTTTGCCAAATTATTCATTGTGTTGTGAGTGATTCCGACCTCCATACTTAGGCTTCCCAATGCCAGAAATAAACACCTGAAATTAAGACCGAATAATAAGACGGTAACAACGGAATAATTTAGAGATGTGATGTTTGGTAATTGGAGTTACAAGTCTTGAGTTGGTTTTTCATCACCTTCTCACTCTGTGACCTGCACTAGGTGGCGAGACTTGAGTGAGATACCAGGTGAGACTGGGAAGGAAGCTGTCAGGTAAAACTAGAAATACAACATGGGAATACAATGAGCAGCAAACTGATCATTTTTCTCCTCTCACCAACTATGAAAATGATCGTTTGAATTTAGTTACAAAATACAAAGCCCTCTCTCATTTGGGTACAAACTTGACTTCTTCAGCTATGGTGAAGCTCCCAGGACAGATTACTATGTAATTATGTTATTATATGCCATAGAGAAATACAATTATGTTATATACTTTCATGATTTCCAAAGGATAAATCTAAGATGATCTCAATATAAGGAGATGCATGGTGTTTTTGAAACTCTTGAAAAAGAAAAAAAAAATTGCCCGAGGAGTGAAGCAGAGTTAGTTTCATAGAGGCATGCTATTTCATGACCATCATGTGGAAACTTTTCAGGTTTAATGCTTTATAATTCTCCCAGCTGAAGCTTTGGAACTTCAAAGCACTGTAGAACATTTCAAATTTCTCTTCTGCCCATGAGAAAACCCTTTGCATTGAAAGTTGCTTTCAACTGGAATCCTACATTTGGTATTACACAACAGCGACATATTTTTATGGGGATTAAAATTACACACCAAGAATGTAAAGTTGCCCAAGCAAAACCATTTCTACTACTAAAAATGCTCCCACTACACAGTATGAAGAGCTATGACCTTCTCTTGTCCATAAATAATGCTTACTGTAAGACATTTAAAAACCATTTATAAATTCCATATTTGCCTAAGAAATATTCAGCTTCTAACCATCTGCAGTTTACAAAGAGGATTTGCTTAAGCATAATGACGTTTCCTTTAACGAGTAAACAATAAATCTACCACCGATTGTAAAGACAGGCGATCAGTGGGTATTATGAAGGAAATGACATGAAAATCAATATGTAATTCCTGGGAAAAGGGCATGCTATACTTTTAATTTGAAATCTACCAGTGGTAAGTCATGAATATAAAACTTGCCTCTGTAAAAATAATTTGTTTGCTGTAAAACTAGGAATCATCCTTGGTTATCTAATACTTCAAGAAACGGTGTGTGAGCCCCTCTCAGAATCTGTGTGAAGCTGGCCCCCTTTGGCAACTAAAAGAGCTCTTTGAACCATAGAACAGATGTAATGAAAATTGGTTCCATTAAATGCAGCTGGCAAATTACAAACTGAGAAATTAATGCACCATACCACGACTCTAGGGGCTAAAATGAATCAAGGTGTGGTCGCCAGATGCTCGTTTCTTCACCGCCTCCCACAATGAAACATTTCTGTTTACAGATTTGTTTAATATAATACAAATTATTGATATAGGCAACAGAAGTTATAAAATCGCGGTGAAGATTAATCAAGTAAAACAACTGCACTGCCCTGTGTAACCACATTTTAAAAGGAGTAAAACCTGAACCCTGTAATTCTTACATGCTCCTCTGGGCCTGGGGAACGTGAAGGACTTCTCACTCTCCTATGATCTACTGCCTCTGAATTCCAATGGGGAGGGGAAGTTGATTTGGTACTATCCATAAACAGCATGCTCCTTTGTTGATTTGAATTCCATTTATTCCAACTTGGTGTGCTGCTGATGGCTCTACCAGTAGAAACTGACAAGAGTCCATTTAGCATCTGTTTTTGAGGTGCTCTTCCATGGTTTTGAGTAGTCCTCTTGAGTCATTAGCTAAACATTGTTTCAAAGAACTACCCTTGCAAGGACCCCCCTGTGAAGACTAAAGGGGAGGAGACTGAAAGCATATTCCCAGGTAATTCAGGCAACCCCTGAGATGTTGCTCCCCTCCCTTCTCAAAATAAAACAAAAAAATAAAAAATAAAAAGTTGCCAGAGGCAGGGTTTTGTTTGATCTCAACTGAGCCGGAGGAATATAAGCAAAGCATTTTGAAACTAAGATGATTCAACTTCAGTGTATCCGAAAACGTCTAGATTGCTATGAGCTAATTTATGTGATTAGTTGATCCTTTTTAAGGAAAACTGAATTTAGTCATTTAAGACACGTACTGTTATAATAACCTAATTCAGTCCAGTAATGGGTAGAGGAAGTGACTTGAAGGGCTCATAAGAGAACTGAATCTTTTTTTTTAAGTGGAGTGGTAGATATATGTGTATCACTGCACTTTTTTTTTTGGTATGTCTAAAATGCTTCATAATATATTAAAATTAAAAAAAATATGTATGTATTACTGGGCTTGTAGTCAAAAGTTTTATGGAGGGATAGTTTGGGGGAGTTAATTATCAATTTTCTAATTTGTTCTCTTGCTCCGGTAACTTTGCTGTTTCTGGAGTTCAAACAAAGAACAAAGATTTGCTGGATTGCATGAGTAAACGTTTGAGTGTTCTATTTCTCTTTGCCTATCGCTTCTCGGCCTTTTGGCTAAGATCAAGTGTAGTATCTATTTCTCTTTGCCTAAAATAAGTGATAACACATATACTTAGCATGGGTGTTTTATTTACATATATCAAGGACCCCATTTTCTCTGTTTCTTCATAATAAAAATCCAGTTTGTAAATATTTAATCCACGAGGGTGGACTGGTCTAAAACATGACAAGTATTCCAATTTCAGAATTGCCACAATAAGTAATGACCTAATTGCTATAACAATGTACTTACATTTTTTTAAAGCTAAAATACACACAAATAATATTTTACTGCATAAAAAAGTCCCTCTCCTATTCTTTCAAAACAGTTGTTAGGCAAACGATAAATGACTACCTTCAACTCATATATAAGAAAAATGTTACAGTAAAATTAATAAGCACATATATTTTAGGCACATGTTATACACATTACACATTCTATAGTAACCAATTACAATATGTAGGTTGGGGTGGCCTATTTACTTTTCTGTCCAATAAAGCACTTTTCTAATTAGAGTACTGTATCATACAGAATTGCACTATTTCCAGATAAAGAATTTTTTGTAAAGTGCACAGATATTGCAAAATGCACGTAGTATACTTTATAGCTATTATAAGCATGCAGCAATGACAATTTTCCATTGTTTTATAGTAGCATTATTTCCACATGCAGAAACATATATACCAAATACATACAATTACCTGCATACTCCATATGCTTTACAATACATATATTCTACCGTTGGCAATTTCCCCTTGGAATCAGGTTGAAATTGTTTTCAGTGTACATATATGTTATTTCCATAATTCTACAAAAGGTCAAGCAAGTGTCGACATGAGTAAAAATAAGTTGACTACATATAGAAAGCATGAAAGAGTCAATAAAGTCTATGCACACCTAAGCATTCTTTTTTTCTTACGGGTATTCACTTGAGAATTTTTTTAGAAGAGATTTTGATGTGTGTGGTAATTAATTGAAATAAATGGAAAATCTGCCTTATATTCAGACCAAATTTGCTTCAACAGCTGCTGATCCTGAAGCTCTGAATGTCAGCCAATTAGTGGAGAAGTTTTACATGGCTGCGGCCCTGGACAGTCTTCCTGCCTGAAAACCCCACGTTCAGCCTCAACCAGAGAGATAAGAGTGTTCTAATTGTATTCGTTCATTTCACCCGGAAGTAAAAATCGCAGATAACAGGATGCTAAGGTTTTTCAGAAGACTGCTCACTCCAAACAACACAACTCAAAAGAGGAAGAGGAAGAAGAGGAGGAAGAAGGAGGAGGAGAAGGGGTTTTGGGGTTTATCTTTGAATAAATGTCTGCTAACAGATTACTCTTTTCACCGGACATACTATAGAGAATTCTGTTTCTTCAACTTAATATGACGGATTAAGCAAGAGAGGTGGGGAAATGTAAAATCGAAGCCCTACACATTCTAAGGCACATAGCAGTTTCATTTAACCTACTACAAAATTTCTCCAAAATCAACATAGAAACTCCCTGTTGGATTCTGTGCAATTGAAAGTAAAAGTAAAATACATTTTTTAAAATTTTACCTTTGTTTAGATTTTTATTTTGTAAAATATGATGGGAAAAAACTGAAGCATGGTTGAAATATTACCTCTTTGTACAGCCCGATATGCTATTTTGTTTAAACCAATTCCTATACATTGGCAAATGGGACAGGTAGGATATCACAGATAAGAACCGTACAACAGATTACATAGTTGACAACAGGCACAATTAGAATTGCTGGCTTGCTACCCTTCTGCTGTACAAGCACAAGTCAACTCTAGGAATTAAAATAATAATCACCAAAATGCTAAGTTTTTAAAGATGTAATATACTTATATCTAATGGCCTAATACTAACAACTGCCCATTTGTAAATGGGTCAGCTGATGTGCAACATGAGAGGTGAGATTAAGCCACACGGAGAAAGCAAACATGACTCAGAGCACAATGAAGTTAATTGGAAATAAAATACATAACATTTATTGGACTTTAAAACAGTGAATTCCAAAATAATTAAGTTAATAAAAGAGCCTCACTCTTTTCTGAACTAAATTAAATGGCTCTAAAATTAATTTCATTGGTTTTTTAATTCACTGTTAACTCAATAAAATGAGCTTTTAAAATTAACTTCTTTGTTTTTGAATTCACTGCAATAAAAGTCCATAAGCGAACTTTAAAAAAAAAAAATCACAAGCTAAACTTTTTTCCAGATTTAGGCAGCAGTCAACTGACACACAGATAAAAAAGGCAGCTATAAAATCTGGGAGGTGTTACTCAGAATATTCAGCCTAGGATTCTAAAGGGTCCATTTACCTCCACTATATCTGCCATACGGAAACAGGAAATGTTTGTCCTCAGAAAGAGAAGCCAAGCATAACAAAAGTGAAATAATTGGTTTCAGTAATTACCTAAGAGATAAAACATACAGAAAAACTAAAATGAACTTTCCAATTCTGCTACATAACATCCCAAAGAAATATAATTTATTAAAGTGTAAAATTTTTCATTTATCTTCAAGATGGCAAGTAAATATTTTATAGTCCCCAATTCATCCTAATGTGTGTATGAAAATAAAGGCAGAAGGCAAGGCATTTTGCATGTATTTCCCTGACATATTTGTGTAACAAAATCATAGAGGATGTTTTAAATAGAAAAAAAATGTTTATTTTTGAGAGAGAATGAGTGTGAGTGGGGGAGGGGCAGAGAGAGAGGGAGACACAGAATCCCAACCAGGCTCCAGACTCTCAGCTGTCAGCACAGAGCCTGATGTGGGGCCCTGAACCCACGCGTGGGATCATAAACCGAGCTGAAGTTGGATGCTTAACCAACTGAACCACCCAGGCTCAGAAAGATTTAATTTTTAGCTGCAAAATTTTAATATTGGAGCCCTCTGAATATGCATTTGTAACTTCTTATTATAAAACAAATACCTCTCATGTTTGAAATCTACCTTCCCTTATTATTGCTACCATCTTGATCTGGACTATTATTAGCCCGTGCTTGGATAATTGCACCAACATCCTAGCCTATTCCCATCACACCTCCCTTTCTCTTTGGGACATTAGCAGATGTTTGCTCTTCTACCTGAAACACTTCCCACCAACCCTCCTGCCCATCTCACCTACCTTCCTCGGCAAATTCCAACTTTCCAGTTTCAAAGCAAAGTAACTGTATCTCCTAGAAGTATGCTCTGACCCTATCTCCCAGACTAGGTCGGTGCCACCCCCAAAATATTGTGTTTATTACATTCCACACTGTTACATTCTGGGACTTCGTGATGGAGGAATATGGGGTCTACTTGTTCAGATCTGAATTGTCAGTGTTTATAGCAGGCTGTTTGGCATGCAATTTATACTCAAATATTTGTTGAGTGAATAAAATCCTTCACCACTGTCAAACTATGATGTCTTAAATATTGGTTTCATTTTGTTGCTTTTTTTTTTTTAATTAAGAAACTTCTCTTTTTGGTTATATCATCACATCTAAACACCTTTATTTCATTTATACTCTGGTTCATTTCCTCAGAGTTTTCACACATGCTTCTAAAACCTTTCTTTTGTCTGTTCCCCTCCCTCCTCAGCTCAAAAGTTCTCTGTTTCTGAATTGTCTTCTGATTTCATGTCAATTAATATGGATGTTTTCATCGATCTACATCTATGCCATCTAGTTTAGCTCTTGTTTGTTGCATTAATTTTGTTCTCTACCTAAAGTGCAATTCTTTGGAGGCAGCAACTAGTTGGTAGTCCTTACAGGATTGTAGGATCATAGTCCAGGAGACAACAATATAGGATCATAACCTGTTGAACTAAATATATCACTTGATTCAGATTCCTATATTGAAACACATGCCTGAGGCTACAGAAAGTGACTCGGTCACAAGTCAAGTCACCCCCCCCCCCCATGCTGGGAAGGGGTAGGGTGAAGACACCAGGCACAGCTCCTGCTTTACGGTATAGTCCCCGTGCCATTGATTGACTGATACAGACCCGTAGCCATTACCCATTTAAAAAATCTTTGACTCCAAACCCTATGCATTGCTTTTCCAGACACCCCTCTTCCACTCTGTAGTCTTGGATGAGCTACTATTTGTGATACTTAACATTACAGGTAATAGAATTCAGAATGTTTTCGTAAATCTGGAACATTTTTCTTCATCTGTGTGCTACCGCTTTAGTATACAATAGGCCTTGAAAGGTGGCCTACTCCAGCAGATGACTTTTTAGAGGTATTAATAGAGAAAGTATTCGAAATGATTAGATGCTGAGGGCACCCAGCTGGGACTGAGGGCTCTGGGGAGGACTTCCTTGGAAGACACGGCAGGCCGTGCGGTCCTCTGAAGCAAGAAACCCATGGGTATCAGTTTCTGGAAAGCAGTCTCTCTCTGACACTCAGCTGCCTCCCCTTACAGGCAGACAGTGCTACTGCTGAGTTTGTGGCTGCGATGACAGGGGCCCAAAATCTCTGGTCTCATCACTATACTAAGAATGATTCAAGAAGTTAGAGTCACTCTGCAAGGTGTTTAGCGGGGATGAAAGAGACTAGCCTCAGATATGTCACTGCGAATGTCCTTTTGTATAATGCACAGATACAACTGAAGGAGACTGGAATAATCCCTCAACCTTTATCACAAACTGACCAACCAGGTGGTCCCTACTAGGACCCCAAGTCCTGGCTATGAATTTTTATAATCATTGTGATACCACCTCTTTGGATCTGTTATTTTCCCCCCAAAACAATCTGACTTATAGCAGATTTGAGTATACTTATACATTGAACAAATCAGCTTCTGTTACTGCTTTTGGGGAAGTATATTATTTGAAAATTTCCCCCAATTCATTTTCTAATATATTATAGTTCACCAAGAAAGTTACTCTAAGTCAGTGGCGTTAACACTCGGACTGTTTTGTTTTCTTTCATTTACTGCTCAAGCTTTCCTGTAATTCCACACTAATATAGATCTGTCATGCTGGTAAATGTATCTTCACCTTGTATTTCTAAAAATCCTGATCTCAAAGTTCTACATCTTCTAGTTATTTTTTTTATGTTTAAAATAGGTCTCTCTAGGGGCGCCTGGGTGGCTCAGTCGGTTGAGCGTCCGACTTCAGCTCAGGTCACGATCTCGCGGTCCGTGAGTTCGAGCCCCGCCTCGGGCTCTGGGCTGACAGCTCAGAGCCTGGAGCCTGTTTCCGATTCTGTGTCTCCCTCTCTTTCTGCCCCTCCCCCGTTCATGCTCTGGCTCTCTCTGTCCCAAAAATAAATAAACGTTAAAAAAAAAAATTAAAATAAGTCTCTCTATTCCCTACTTGAACATTTCTTTCTCAGTCACATTCCCCTTTCTCTAGAATCTTTCCTCATAATTCAGATGTGAACACAAATTTTCCCTCGATCTAAAGTCTGCTCAAAGACAATTCTCAATAAAATCCATGTACAGCAATCACAAAAAATGTCTTAAAATGGTAAATAGACAGCTATTCACCTTGCTGTTTGTGGTAAGATACCCCAGAAAATGTAACAGGCACATCATTTGTGTATATTTCATGACAGTATACAACATGTTATTACTAATATTTTCTTATACTGAAACTTTAAAACTTCAAATTTTCCATTTTAATATCACAGTAAGATAAGATATTTGCCATGGCATAGATAAAGGAATGCATGGTGATATCTTCCTTAATAATATCCACCTGCAAGATATTAGATCAGGTAATTAATATTACCTTCAAGGTCAGCCACATCAGTGGTCATTGGAGAGGTAATTAAAAAGTCAGTCTAACAGTTCTAAATTCCACATAAAGAAATACAGAAAGACAGGTCTTAACTGTGGAATAAGAAAATACATTTCTTGTGGGTTTTTTTCATGAGTCAGTTTAAATCTTTAATGCTTTAAAAATTCATTACATTAATTATAGCAAAAGGCTCTTCATTTCTTTAGTGTGGGGTAGCATTGTTCTGTCAACATGAAAAGAATCTTTAGAGGAGCAATTCAGGTTTCTTAGCCCCCAGACTCTTAACATTAAAACACTACATTTACTATATTAAATTGCCTGGCTCGGGCAAAATAAGATGTGCGTGTAAAACAATAGAAAAAAAATTAGCGCCGATCTAATTAATTTTTATATTTTCTTGCTTGGGGTTTTCCCAATCAATGCAATAATTTCCATGTAAATGTTTATGCCATCTCATGGTTGAATGTTAGCATGTTTAAGCTTTCAGAGGATAAATATATTTATTGAATTCCTGGTAGGATAATTCTCTCGAATGGAATATTTTTAAAAAATTAATTTTTATCTAAAAACCTTGCTTATTTCTTATTTTTTACAGAGATAACATTTGTTCTGAGAAACTTCTACTTATTTGGTCTTTGACTCAGTTTTCAAAGTACAAAACAAGAGACCAAGAGAGGACATGATTATAATAACATGAAAATAGGCATCACCATCAACATAAGTTATGGGAAGGCAGGTTCAATCCAAATATGAAACACATATTTTATAGTTACAGAAATCCAGCAATGGACAGGTACCTCCCAAAGTAGGGCAAGCCATGATATATATTCCACATTTGTTTTGTAGAAATAAAATGAACAGCTGTATGTGTCACTGGGAATTTGATTCACATCCACAGAAAGGCTCAAGGTCTAGAAAGATGGACCACATACAGGGGGTTGTGGGGGGAATTCTGAACACGGAGTGCCACCTGTGATTTTTCTCTGACTTTTCCACGTATTCGATGGACGATCTACTGGCTCACGATTTCACAAGTAATTATACAGATAGTGTTGACTTAAAAATTCTCTTAACATGGAAGTTAAAAAAAATTTTTTTAATGTTTATTTATTTTCGAGAGAAAGAGAGAGAGAGAGACAGTGTGCAAACAGGGGAAGAGCAGAGAGAGGAAGACACAACACAGGATCCGAAGCAGGATCCAGGCTCCGAGCTGCCAGCACAGAGCCCGACGCGGGGCTCGAACCCATGGACTGCGAGATTATGACCTGAACTGAAGTCAGACGCTTAACCAACTGAGCGACACAGGCACCCCAACATGGAAGTTTTAATTATAATGCTTATAACATAGTACTATACTTGAAAACTAAGATCTGTCCTGTAGATTCACAGTAAAACACTCGACCCAATAAAGATGCAAAGAATTCACAGGCTTATGTTGTCAATAAACCATGGTGATGAAAACCCCAGGCTCAGCTAATAAATTTTTCCTGTTTAGGTATTAGAAATAAATAGCGGGACAGGGTAAAATATCATTCAGGTCTTTACCACTTAGCGACTTACATTTTGAGAAGTTTATTTTAGCCATGACTGATTTAAAAGGTTTTGACCCCAATTACACAAATGCATACTTATACCATAATATGATATGTTTCCCCAAGTAAAATATAAGCTCATTATTATAAGATAAAATCAATGTTACAGTCATGTGGTTATGTAATGCTTAATAAGAGAATTATTATTTGTATTTACCCAGGGACATTAGTCTTTATGAAATAACTTGATACACACACTCTGAAGCTTGCTCAACTAACTAAAAATCTTAAGAAAATATGTGGGATTGGGGCATCTGGGTGGCTCAGTCGGTTAGGCGTCCTACTTTTGGCTCGGGTCATGATCTCACAGTTCGTGAGTTCGAGTCTCAGGTTGGGCTCTGTGCTGACAGCTGGGAGCCCGGAGCCTGCTTCAGATGCTGTGTCTCCCCTCTCTCTCTGTTCCTCCCCTGCTCGCACTCTCCCTTTCTCTCAAAAAGAAAAATAAAGATTAAAAAAATTAAAAAAAGAAAATGTGCGAGATAAAAGCAAACAAAACGAAAGGCTGTGAACTATAGAGCAGGGGCCTATACTGTTTTGCTCACTTTTATATGCTCTGACAGTAGAACAGCTCCTGGCAAATAGTTTTTTGGGTTTCAGTAAAAGGGACTGCGGGGGGGGGGGGGTAGGAGAAAGTACCAAGAGCAATACAACAGTGATTTTGAAGTTCACAATATCTACTGAATAGATATCATTAGGTAGATAATGCATAAGCTACTCTAAAACAGATAATATGTGAGAAAATTTTTGAAGGATCGCACTCAAAAAATATTTTGAGCCTACTGTTTGCCAGACATCACACATATGGCCAGGAACATGAAGGTAGGATTTCTGCCCCAGAGGGGCTTTAATTGGGAGGGAGATAGACACATCTTTTATAAATACTGAGGACGTTTCTGGTGCAAATTCTGAGACAAATCTACAGCTGTGTAAAAGCAATAGGGAATTCCCCTTAAAGGATTTGGGGGTTTCTTTCGGCTATTTAAAATGTGGTGGCCGGGGAAACTTCACTAATGTGCACGTATTTGAACTGGGAGGAGAGGAAAAGTGAGAACAAACCATGAGAACATATGAGCAAAGGACATTCTGGGTTAAGGGAGCAAACACGAAAAGCCCTGAGGTGGGAATGTTTTAGACCGTCCAAGAAGCAGCAGAGAGGTCAGTGTGGACGAAGCAGAGCAAGTGAGCAAAGAAAGTGGAGGACAAAATACACACCACATTACTGTGGGCCTCAGAGGCCACGGTAAGGGCCTGGCTTTACACTAGGCGAGATGGGAGATAGTGATGGGTAATGAGCGGAAGAAGAGTGACACGATCTGAATTTTTATCTTTTAAAAAAATGTTTATTTATTTATCCTGAGAGAGAAAGAGTACAAGCAGGGGAGGGGCGGGGGGGGGAGAGAGAGGGAGAGAGAAGAGAGAGAGAGAGAGAGAGAGAGAGAGAGAGAATCGCAAGCAGGCTCTGCACTGTCAGCACACAGCCTGACGCTGGGCATGACCTGAGCTGAAACCAAGAGTCAGATGCTTAACCAACTGAGCCACCCGGGTCCTCCCCGAATTCTTTCTTAACAGATCCTCTGGCCTCTACTGGGAGCAACAAGAGCAGACTGTAGAGGGCAAGGGCGGAATGAGAGGTACAGCTGAGAGGACGTTGGGGTAACTGCGGTAGGACACAACCGTGACTCAGGCTACGCTGAGGGTGGTGAGACGTGGTTGGATTGTGGTTCTGTGTTGAAGGGGCAGAGTCGACAGGGATTGCGGAGCAACAGGTTGTGAAGACTGAGTTGAAGATGACAAGGATGACCCCAAAGATTTTGGCCTGAACAACCACACACGCACGCACGCACGCAGTTTCCATTTACTGAATACTTCTGAAGAAGCAAGTTTGTGAGGTGGAAAATCAGTACATTAAGAAGACATCAGTCCTGAGAATATAGACCAAAATGGGTTTCGAGTATTACAGCTTAAAAAGTAAAGGTTAATACTAATAGGTCGGAATGCTTTTGAATTTCCTTTCTGTATGACTAAGTCCAGCAGCTGACTTTTACATAGGTCATTCAGGAGCAATTCGTTGAGTCAAGATATGGACTTATGAAGGCACCCACTATAGTGTGGCACTTGATTAAATTTAAATCCTAAGTAAGAGTGGTAAAAATTTAACTTCAGCCATAAGTATCTATGAAGTTAAATTTTCATTAGCTTTATTAATAATGTGCCCAAATCTTCAGTGGAGGGAAGCAGGTAAAATATGCTCTTTCCTGGACATAAAACGATCACCAATTTGAAGTGAAGTACTTACCTCTAAGTACTAGATGCTCAGTTACTACTGCAGGTGCTAAAATGAACTTTAATGCAAAGGCTCAAGTCCATGAGCTCTTAACATGATGATATTGTCCCCCAGGGGGGTAAAATTTAGTTCAAGAAGACTGGTTCAAACAAAACTCTTATATTACAATGGGTGTTGTTCCTACAAAGATTATGATACACAAATACATATGCAATATATCTGTGGCATTAAAATCTAATGGATGGGTGGCGATCAGAGAAAGAAGTGTAAAAAGTGTTTTTTTTTTTTTACAGTGTTTATTAACACAGTGTTTACAGTGTTCATTGCCACATGTAAAAAGGGGGCAATAATGCAACGCATTTGAGAAATGCTGCCAATATTAGGTTTAAGTGCAAGGTTTATATAGACAAGTACTCTTTTTAAGCTATAAACTCAAACTTTGGGTTTTCATCAAAACTAAACTAAACAATCGTTGGAAAATAAAAGCCGACACAATGACAGGAAACAACTTGAGCCTACCGCCACTGTCATACTTGCGGCCCAAAGGACCAAGCTTGTTTACTTGCTTAGTCTAATAGACAGAATCACTAACTATGCTCATGTGCACAAAGGGAGAGGGAAATCAGTCACTCAGAACCTTCTGGTCTATAGGGACCATGGGTCAGGTCTAACAGTGACAGGCTCAGATATTTATCATACTGGTCAGTTTGGGACACAGTAAAATTATACTAGATTCTTATTGTCCACATGCTTGGAAGGCGAAACAAAAGGCTAGAAATAAATGAAAAGGTATGAGATCCATACATTATTCTGACAAGTTCACATTCAACGAAGTGAGTAAAGAAGTGAAATGTTGCTGTGATTCTTCTTATTAGCAAGACACAGACCTGATTTCCAGTAATATTATGAAATAGGCAATTTCTATCTGGCATCTTCCTGCATCTTTTTTCCTCTGTTGGATTTCCCATATTCCTCGCCTGTACCTTTCAGGTACTTAACACAATAGATGATTTCTGCACATTCCTTTTCAGTCTCTCATAATAGCTCCTTTTCTACCTATTTAACGAATGGAAGCAAAGTAAGTTCTGTGGTGTTCTTTCTCTGACCCTGTTCTCTTCCCACTATGGTTATTTACACTCTCCCCTTAGCCAAACTAAAATACTCATATGGCTTCATCTCGTATGCCGAAGAGTCTTCAAAAACCAGTATTTCCAGTCTTAACCTCTTTCTTGAGCTCCAAAACAAAAATGTGAATGCACTCCTACATATAAACACTAGTATCTCAACCTCAATTCATCTCCAATAAAATACATCACTTACTTTCTTTCTTTTTCTCTTCACACGTCTCCCTTTCTGTATTCTTTACTTCGGTTAATGGCCCAACCTAACTTCTAGTCCACAGTTTAGAAATCTAAGGACCCCTTCATATTTCATTTTCCCCTGTGGTTGGGTAAATAGTAGGCCTCCAAAAATATAGGCCTATGGTCTACCCCCAAGAATTTGTGTTTGTGTCTTTTTTGGAAAAGGGTTTCTTCAGGTGCAATTAATGTAAGTATCTCAAGATGAGAACATCCTGGATTATCGAAGTATGTCCAAAATTCATTAACTAGTGTCCTTATAAAAGACACACACATAAGGAAGGAGAAGTCCCTGTGAAAAAGGAGTCAGAGACCGGTTATAGAGCCACAAGTGAAGGAACTCTTAGAGGCAAGCAAGGCTTCTCCCCTAGAGCCTTTGGAGGGAATGCAGTCTTACCAGCACCAGATTTCAGATCTCTGGCCTCCAGAAGGAGAATGAATTTCTGTTGTTTCAAGGCACCAAGTCTGTGGTCATTTGTTATGGCTGCCCTAGGAAATTAATATTCCTGCCCACTTCTTATGGCCAATCAGTAAATAAATCTGGCTTACTATGAGATATGTTAATTCATTGCTAAGTGTAGGGTGTTATTCTCAAATAGGCTCTTGTCTACAATAGCTCACCTCATACTGGGGCAGAGGTTAAACACTGTGAAAGAGGAAATAGTAAATAAAAATAGCTTACTACCTAATTTATCAATGACCTCTAATTACTTCACGGAAGCACCTATGATTTAGTGAAGATTATTTTTCCTGGCTGAATTAAAATATGTTGGCACTTAAACATTTTTTTAATGTTTATTTATTTATTTATTTATTTATTTATTTATTTATTTATTTATTTTGAGAGGGGGCAGGAGCAAAAAGAGAGAGGGAGAGAGAGAATCCCAAGCAGGCTCCACACTGTCAGCACAGAGCCCTAGATGGGGCTCAATCGCATGACCTGAGCTGAAATCAAGAGTTGGATGTTTAACTGACTGAGCCACCCAGGTTTCCCAGTACTTCTTTTATGTTTTGTGGGAAAACAATTGGGAGATTTATCGGATATTATTACATTAAGTAGCACTACAGAGATAAACCATGATGTACAAAGCCTTATGGACGGCTTTAAAGACATTTAATCCAAATAGCTTAGTGGCTAAGACTTGGCTTCTAAAGTCAAATTGACCAGGATTGTATTCAGGGGTGACATTTACCGTGGCACCTTGAGCAAGTAACTTACATCTCAAGACCTCATTTTCCTCATTTGTAACATTGGAATATTAATAGCATTTTGCTCAGGCTGTTGTTGAGAGTATTGACTGAGGTACCATTTGTGAAGTGCCTAATACAGAGTTCGGCACATGTTAAGCATTCAACAAATATTAGCTTTTATGACCACTGTCACTAATCGTCCTATCTGTAGTTCAGTCTGATGTCAAGGTCAGTGAGCAGAGCGGATAAGCAAAGTCCATGGAGATGATAAGAAACCTCTGTTATGTCCTTGCCGTCACACCCAATGGCTCTGAACAAAGATTCCAAAAGAAAAAATGATCACAAGCTGAAAATATCTATCAACTGTTTTTCACAATCATTTGTTTTTAGATAATGTTGGTACTTTTAGATTAAATAAATCTTTCCAATAACCTGTATGTTCTAGTATTTCTGGTGATTAATAAAGTCCCTGGCATATCACTTCCTTCTTAGTTAAGGTAAGGCAAACAGAAAAATACCAACCTCTTCCTCTGCCCTTTAAGATTACCTGTGAATCTGAAGTATACAAATTTTGTTAAATGCAGGATACAGTGCATGAAATACCTGCCAATATTAAGGTTTCAGTAATAACGTCTCAACGGGCACTTGAACATTTTCAATATTTATGTACTTTTTAAATGTCTGAAGGCAAGAATGAGATAATAGGCAATCTGTTATATCTGTAAAAGCCTCGTATTAGATTTTCCTCCACAAGCAGAGAAGAGATTCTGTTTCGATAGCATTAAAAGAGAAAAACAAATCAGAATGAAGTGGGTCTCAGTACAATTCCTTTGTAAACAGCTTGTAGGAAAAATACACTGCTAGAGACGTATCGCTGATTACAATTACTAAAAGTTAAAAGGTTTTCCAAGCCTTTTAATTATATTTCTTTCCAGGAGCAGTTGGGTGTCATTTTCAAATCCATCGTATGTCACAAATAATAACCTGAGATCGAGTGTTGCACATGCAAAAAATATGATTTCGACAGCTGAGTTTCGATTTATGAAAAACCAAACCAAAAAAACACACTCACACACATACACACACATGCCTAAGTAAGTTTATACTTTGTGCTTAGTTTTGCAGGCCTAGGAGCTGAATTGTGGCTAATTAGCATGGCCATGACTCTTCAAACTTGTGGGGTTCTAAGGCGGTTCTTAAGATGTGGCTAAAACGTGGTACCAGAGAGACATGCCCAGCAGTTGTGATTTGGACTGGCAGAAAGAGTCAGCCGATAAAGAGCTGCTTGACTGTCAGTGTTTGATAATGCTCCTGGCCTCAGTGTTGTCTAGATATGTAAAACCCCCAAAACCCGAAGCTATGGAACAGGTCATCAAATTTGCACCATAATGAAACTTAACTTTATAAACCATTCTTTTTCTTTTCTTTTTTCTTTTCTTTTCTTTTTTCTTTTTCTTTTCTTTTCCTTTTTTTTTTTTTTTTGTTTTTGTTTACTTATTTGGGACAGAGAGAGAGCGGGGGAGGGGCAGAGAGAGAGGGAGACAGAGAATCCCAAGCACGATATGCACTGTCAGCACAGAGCCCCATGCTGGGTTCGATCCCGTGAACCATGAAATCATAACCTCGGCCCAAATTAAGAGTTGGATGCTTCACTGACTGAGTCACCCAGGTGCCCCTAAAGTGTCCTCATTTTTAATGGCAGAAATGCATGCGAGCAGGTCCATGTAGGACATAGATGCACAGACTCTGAATTCCCATGTCTCCACTTGAACCTGGGCTCCATTCACGACACACAAGTGTTGGCAAGGGCTCTGATTGCTCTCTGTCTCAGTTCCTTTGTCTACAAAAGGAATCCCTAACAGTAATGCTTACAAAAAAGGTCACAATGAGTTAACATACGTAAAGACTTTAGGACAGTACCTGGACTATACGAAATGTGTGAATATTTGCTATTATTTTGTATTTTGTATAAATGGAGATATTGCTTCCCAGATTACTAATTAATTAATAAGAGACTCTGAGATACATTACATGCATGAGAAATTGGATAAATTGGGATAGCTACAGCACAGGAAAAAAAAAAAGAAAAAAGAAAAAAGATAATTCTCTCATGTAACCTGAATATTCCAGAAAGGGGTAAAAGGGTAAAAGTGAGGTTTTAGAAGTCACAGCCATGGCTCAGACTATAAGTGGGGCTATTTGAATAGGAAAGTTGCTTGATCCTTAATGTATATATGTGAGGAAAATACCATTAATTTCATTTTAGATTATAGAAATAGTGATTTCTATAATCGTTGATTAAGGACAAGTAGCTTAACACAAATGCTTCACCTACAAATCCTTCACCTGTATAATGCATGCCAATAGTAACTATTTTAGAAGTTATTGCAAGTGAGAAATGAGTTTATGTAAGAGATGATACTTAGAGCACTGCCTGTTCATTGATAAGCACTCCCTAAGTATCACTGGATAGACACACACCCGTCTTAACTATTTGCCTATACACGGTCTTCTCTGTTTCTCTTTGCAACAACAATTAAAGCCTTCTACACAAGCTATTTCTTAATTGGTTGCTTGTTGTGGGAAAATAACTAGGAAGCAAGCTGTACAGATTTGGGGCTTGTTTTCTCATGATAATCATGGACAAGGACCATACCTCGAACGCCCAGATTCCAGCCATATTGTTGGCCGGGCCCCAATGGAACGAACTATCAAGAAAAAAGGCTTGTTAATCTTACATGCCCCCAAGCAGGAGTGAGAGGAAAGATCTGAATCATACATCCCTTTCCAGCAGCGGCACTGAACCCTTGGGTACCCTACTTATACATGTGAGAGGAGAGGAGATTTAGCCAAATGCAAATGAAGGGAACAGTACCTTCAGAGTAGAGAATTCTTGCCTTCAGGTTAAGAAATGACACAGAGCTACCTTCCATTCTGTCCTCAACACTACCAATCCTCTTTACCATATTCTTATTTTTCTCTTCACCATAGAATTATATTTCATAGTGTAATATATCATATACATATAATGTATAATCATATATAATATAGTATGTCCATATATATATGGTTTATTACATATTGCCAGAAAAGTCAGCCTCATAAAGGCATATAGCTTTGCTTGTTTTGTATGTTTCATTTGCTCTTAAGATTCTCCCAAGTTTCAAAAAGAGCATCCAGCACACAGCAGAGAAGTAATCAAGGTGCATGGAATGAACAGGGATTTTTTCCCTCTTGTGCAAGTTTGATCTTTGAACACTTAAGTATATATTGATGCACAGTTGGGTCACTTTCAGAACCAATTTGCCTAAAGTAGATGATGGACAATATCAGGAATATACAACCAGACAAGTGATTGGTGCCTCTTTGGGAAACGACTAGCTCTCTTGTACAGGAAGGAGAGATTGGAGCTCTTCAGTACTGTTGGGTAATTTTGGTGCCACTTACTTAATAGATATAAATATATATAAATATAAATATAAATATAAATATAAATATAAATATAAATATAAATATATATACACATATATATGGCAATTTATTGCAATTACCTCAAGGTGGACCAAAACATTTCCAATGCTAAATGGCAAAACATTCCAAACATTAGATCGCAAGATGACGGAATAGGCATAATGTGAGAACAAGAAGAAAAATGAGGCCAAAAGGAAAAAGTAGAAATTAAAAGGTGTGAGAATAAAGCAAGAGAATCCTGGAGACTCATTGCTGCAAGATTTTCCTTCACTCTTCTGGAGAACTACTGGTAGACCCGCCTAGAAAACAAGTCGTGATGAGTTACTTTAGCTTTATATGTTTGTGTGGCACATATAATCTTGGCTACAGGTCCGCGTTTATGGCCATAGACCTTGGTATTTTGTCTTCATTTAATTTATTCACAATTATGAGACAGGATCTTCAGTTGGTAGAGAGATACCTCTGTTCCAGAGTGAATTGTTCTTTTTCTCGATTGAAAGATAGGAGTGAACACAAAAAATAATTACAATTTGAATCAAAATTAAAATACTGCAAAGCATCACCTCAAAATAATCCAATTGGTAAAACCAGTAAACTCAAAATAAAAGAAACATGGAATAAGAAGTACCGTTGAGAGTGTCAAATTTTGTTCTCAAAAACACGTAAACCATTTAAATTGCTCTTTTCCTTGGGGTCCCTGGGTAGCTCAGGTGGTTAAGTGTCTGATTTCGGCTCAGGTCATGATCTTGCGGTTCGACAGCTCAGAGCCTCCTTCAGATTCTGTCTCCCTCTCTTCCTCTCCCCTGCTCACGCTCTGTCTCTCTCTCTCAAAATAAATAAACATTAAAAATATTAAATTGTTCCTTTCCTTTTTGAAGGTCTTGAGTCTCTGCTGGATAAAGAGACCACTTCTGTGGCACCAGCTGCCAGCAAAGTTGAATGTCAAAGTTCCCTCAGAAGCAGCACATTGAAGCTAATTGGGAAAGTGGCTACACGACCAGCAGATCCCTGGTTGCCCAGGGTCTCTGATCATGCTTGATATGCCCTGACCAGACTTCCTTCTGCAGCAAAAAAGCAGAATAGCCCCTGAATAAAAACACTGGAAACCACTTCTTCGCTGCAGAAGTCAATGCCAACTGTTCCCACACCCCCCTCCCAACCTTCATCTCACTGCTTCGTCCTGTTTTACATGGCTTTAAAAAAGCCCAGACTATCTCATAACAAAAGGCAATGGTGAAGGTAGGGAGGTAGGGCAGGAACGTACATGAGAATCAATATTTGCAAATGAAACAGTGTAGTCATCTTGGTCCTCAGAGTAATAAAATCTGCCTGTTCACCTCCAGCTCCTGGGCAAATACAGGATCATCTGAGTGTGGTTTTTACATATCTCTAAACTCTTTACTTGACTTGCTAATGTGGGCTCAAATTCTTCAGCATCATCTATTTTATAAGGATTTGATTTCATATCTGAGACCTAGGGAATGGTATAATATGATAGTTAAAGGGAAGAGAAGCTATTCTGCTTTCACAAAAGAAAAGAGAGATGCCACAATTTAAAAACCCAGAAAAGTGTGAAAAAGGAGGGAGGGGGCATGGTAGAGGGAAGTGCACAGAGAAGAGGCAAATCCTGTGATGTGAGTTCAAAGGAGCGATACTGCCACAGAATGAAGTCCATTTATATGATTCTCATTCGCAGCGTTCACACATTTACAAGTAAACTACTAAATATAATAGATTACAAGTTCGCTGAATCAGAAGAATCCTGGCTTTTGGTATGATTAAGTTTTAATTGTATTTCTCCTTCGGGATCACTAGTAGCTAATAAGCTCATGAAAATAGGTCTTTAAATAGCAGGAGTAGTAAAAGTCTCTCTGTGCACTATATTTTGATATGCTTGGTTGCCTAAGGCATTGTGAGCCTGCAATCTCAAGTGTTTAGTTTTTATATCAATGAAATATCTAAATAATACTCAAAAATTCCTTAATTTTTGAAAAGACAGGGTATCAGACACACAGCTCACAAATGGAAGGTTTTTCTGTTGTTGTTTTTAATGAGTAGCATTTTGTAAAAATACTACAAAATGTATTAATGAGAAAAGTCAATTTATAAAGCACGTATCCAAAGACATAATTTTAAATAAATAGATTTGAAGGTCCTTGTTTTTTTGCCATGCCTTTTAATGCTATAAGATGGATACCACATAGACATACCTTTGTCTAGGATAAGCCAAACTTTCTGGAGTGTTCAATGTATTCTGATAACACACTACTAGTTAGCATGTTTTCATATCATAAGAATATCATCTAAGAAGTTTAAAATGTCCACTATTTTTAAAATAAGTAAACGAGATTAGTGTGGGGCATCTATAAATTCTTTCATGATACCATTTTTAATCCAATGGGCACATGCTGGTTGCATTTACATAATTTGTCAAATGGCTCATATTTTCCAAGAATATGCAAACATATCACTGGAAAGAAGATTATTAATAGTTCAGCATCCTTTAAGGTGCACCAGTTCTCAGAGCTATTCCAAGTATATTCTGGGGCAAACTGGTACAGATAGAGATATACAATAAAAGTCATCAATGCTTCTTTGGTTAAAAGTACACCCAGATCAGCCTACCTATCGGTCCAGCTGTCTTTCTCCTTTGCCTAACACCCTTCACTGATGATTGTACACCAATCATGACCCTTACTTGGGGCCAATTTTAGCCGAATTTCTATTTTCTCCTTTTTACAAAGCACCCTATATGATCTAGGATTATTGAGCTCCAAATGGTAACATTTCCAAGAGAGTTCTCTTTTTTGTGCCTGTGCAGGCATATTGCCTTTACCTTTTGTCTGTCCTACAAGAGTCTATTCAAATTTTCATGCTCATCTCTGTACTTCTTTAAGAAGCTTTCCAAATGGCCTTCTACACTTATATAAAATTGCTCTCCCACTTCTTGCATGGATTATACTTGATTTAATTAACAAATCACAATGTCATGTGTGTGGACAAATAAACTATGGGATATCTTAAAGCAAAGGATTATATACATACCATTGCCGTTTAATCCTTAGCACCTAGTATGGTCCCTACTGAACACTGTAGTATTCTAGTATCTGCTCTGTGAATGAAATAGTTTTAAGAATTCTATGAGTATATTGGGGCTCCTGGGTGGCTCAGTCGGTTGAGCGTCCGACTTCGGCTCAGGTCATGATCTCGCCATTCGTGAGTTCGAGCCCCGCGTCGGGCCCTGGGCTGATGGCTCAGAGCCTGGAGCCTGCTTCCGATTCTGTGTCTCCCTCTCTCTTTGCCCCTCCCCCGTTCATGCTCTGTCTCTGTCTGTCCCAAAAATAAATAAACGTTAAAAAAAAAAATTAAAAAAAAAAAAAGAATTCTATGAGTATAAATGTGGTCAAGAATTATAATGAGTATAAATTGGGCATTGTAAAAACTTTACCATAAATATAAATACAGAAAAGTATACTTGTCAACTAATGTTTCTATGGCAGAGAACATTTAATTCTTGGATGGTCAACTTTTGCTTTAAAATGAGTAAGAAATGGAACTTGATCCTTTCAGAGAACTTGAAGTTAAGACCTCTTGGAGTCACCTCTCTCCATTATATAACGAATATAAGTTTATTATTTTAACGGTGCCCTTTAAGAGTTGATAGCCCCTCGGCTAAAATACAGTGGAAAAGATGCTCTTGTGGTGTTTTTGACCTGACATGAAGTATGTGTCAACAGAATCCTTGCAAAAAGTAGCTCTCCCAGGATTCCCTCCCAATTTTGAGGAGGCAAGAGGTCCAGATAAGCATCTCAAAGCTAAGCCTTTTGAGGTTAGCTCATCATTACTATATTTCCTGCCCCAATCATTTTTAGGCTGCAACTGTCACTTCATTGATCATGTCCCTTTTCCCACAAAATCAATAGTATTGAGTACCAAGAGAAAACATTTGTTATAGAAATGTAAGACAGACCTCCTGACAACAATTGAGCAAAATATATCAAAGCACATTAACCATGGAATGATTCCTTAAGTTTATTTTGGTTAACAGGGATAATTTAAAGTAGAGAGATGGCCCAAGAGAGCGATTATCCACACTTTTATAGATTTACCAACTTCTCTCTACTTAGGAACCCTAATTTCCCACATGCTCACGGCTCTCCCTGGTGACTGTCTGTGGTTTAATAACATATGTTGCCTGGAGGGCTTATGGAAAAGCAGAGGAAGCATCCGATCCAACACTCAATCATAGGAATTGGGAAAGGAAGCAGTCCTTTTATAGTACTGAAAATAATTTCAGGTAAAATTCTAACACTTCTCAGACACACAATAATTCTTAAGATAATTAAAGCAAAGTTTTTATCCTAAAACTTCTCTACCCTAAAAAAATCTTAAACAACTTACAAATATCCATGCTAATGAAATACTTACTTCTATCAACAAAATGATGAAGGGCTTTAGGAGGTTGTTGACTACCAAAGAGTAATCTATTAGATTCCTGATTACCAATGAAAATTCATTTTTATAATAAATACCAACAAATTA